>NC_092139.1:59621344-59802605 GCF_043159975.1 Macaca nemestrina
CAAATTTATACAGACACATTTAGGTAAAAGAGACATGATCAACTTTGACAAGTCACTTTCATAAATTCATTCTAAAACACAAGTTAAATAAATAAATTGCTCTATATGTATTTCTATTAATGAAAGCTTTTGATAAAACATAATAAATACTTTAATATCCTTGGGTGGCTCCTATTTTGTGGTAAATATAAAATATATTTGAGAAATGTTCCTTTGTGTACCACTATAACTTCTGTTGGTTAAAGTTTTTAAAAAAATCATTGGGTTTACATAAATCGACATTTCAAGTTCACAATTCTCTTTTCAGTCTTATCTGTATGATTAATTACCACATGTTAAAACAGAACTATTTGCAGTTAAAAGTGATACAATGCTTTTATATTTTTAAATAGTAGTTCCTGTATTTAGCCTATGAGGAAGACTGAGTTAGTGACATTTAAATACATGCTCACCTTACTCACCTTCTTTGAAAATTGGTCATTGTCTGCATAGAAATTTGATAATTATTAGTCACTGAGGAACCTGGGCAGCCTTGAGTCACTCTCCCACTCCCAATGTTAGCTTCCAGAGTGATTCTCTCCTGAGTAGCAGAATCCACACTTTCATTATATTTATTTTAAGAATATGACATCTATTCCTGTTGTTTTTTATTAGAAATCCTTAGAAAGACATAATAAAATGTAATATGACAATAAAAATACTACAACAAAAAATACAAAATAAATTTCAGTATAATAATTATTTACAAACCATTTTACATTGTATTAGGTATTACATATAATCTAGAAAAGTATTAAAGTATACAGGAGGATATATGTAGGTTACATGCAAATACTATGCCATTTTACATGAGGGACTTGAGCATCTATGAATTGTTGTATCCATGAGTGGTTCTCAAACCATTTATCTGCATATACCAAGGGAAGAGTGTACCATGAAATTTTATAAAGATGTTAACTAGAGAAACAACCAAACAAAAAGAACTTAAGCTCTTTGTGTGATTTCTTTAAGAGTCTTCCTCTAAGATAAAAGGCATATAAATATTGTGCAATAGACTTTCAATATTGCAGACAAATATTGCCATATAAGTTATTAAGTTATATACATATATATTCAAAATACGTGAATTCATAAAATATGATTTTATATAATATATAAGTGCAGCTCAATGGTTGTATTTAACATCATTTCAAAAGACAAATAGTAATTTTAAAACATCTTCTTTAAATAATTCATTGTATATTTCAATACAACATCACATTTCATACTCTGACCAATGCTATGAACCAACAGGCATTATGAAATCCCTTTTTTCTCTTAAATTAAAATAATATCTGACATTGTAGAGAATATTATAAATATAATATAAAATGTCTATTTTAAATACTAATTTTTGGAATACTCTCCATTCACTACATTTCAATTTTATGCATAGCATAACATTTAAAAGCAAACCTCAAAATGCATAATGTATTATTAATTCTATAAAATATTTATACTAATACAATTGCTGTAGATATGTATGTATTTCTTTTATTTTGCAGGGGTTTTTTTCCAGTTTTTGGATATGTTTTTAAATAGCATAATTTATCTCATTGTTTTGAAAAACGTAATCACGAGCTATTTTTTTTTAGAAACATACACAATATCTGTGTTCATAAAAATTTACTTAGTATTTGTTGTATAAAGTTTCACTGACACAGAGTTGCGCTTTAACAAGAAATTGTTTCATACGTTTTAATATTTCAGGCAACTCTTAAGTCTAAGGAAAGTGTATATACATGTTTATTTCTTGCAGTCACACATGAGTCTTTAAAAATACATTGAGACATATAGTTATGAGTAACATCTAGTTTATCTTGAAACAAATCAGTTTATTAAAAATATAAATTTCTATTTACATCATATTTCTAACATGCTGGAAATAACAAATTATTCTTAAAGTAATTTTCAGCCACAAAACCTATCATTTATTTTATTAAATTCCTAATGACTAAATTAACTGTTATTATATAAATCTCAATGAATGTTACTGATACATTATTAATGATTTTACCAACACTGAAAGGAATTCTGTAATTTGATCACATCATGACATTAGAGAAATAAAGTAGGACTTTTTCCTAGAGAGAGAGAACAAGATAAAGAACAAAAGAGAGAGAAACGTCCTTACCTTAATTACCCTCAGCCCAGCTTTTTCCAAACACATTTGTAAGTCTATGTTTACTAAACCATTCTTTTTGGCACACTTAGAAAAATATGAATTTCCATTTTCCTCTTACCTCATTTATAAAAGAAAAATACAGTTTCATGCTTCTATTATATTATCAACATTTAGTAGTTTAACTTATTGTAAGAGGAATTACCCATGGTGCATCTACACTGTCTTAGTTTTTCAGCCGTGTTTATCATTCAACAGACAATCAGCTAGCAGCTTTAAAACTAACTGGGGATTTGTCATCCATCAATAGTCACCATTCATTTTAAATAAGAGAAGCTTCTCTTTGGTCTGAATTGTGTTTCTTCTTCCACAGAGATGACATTTTTCCACATACTAGATAGATTGCTCAGGTTGTATCAAAGAGAAGCGATTCATCTGTGACAAGCCAAGATCCACAATACAGTTAAGAATCCCACTGCTTACCTCCAATCCAGTAAGAAATGTTGGGTTTATCCTTCATGGATGGAGAACAAAGAAAGCAACTGACCCATGAAATAAGAAACATAGCTGAATAACTTCGGATGGCAAAGGACAAAAGTTGTCTCCTGGGTATCACAGAACTTTGAAACATATAACGGTGCAGTGCAGTGAGGGAGGTGGGACATCCAAGATGCATGAATCAATCCAAAAAGTATGGTCTAATTTTTACATAAGAGTAGTATAATTAAAATGAAAATGGTTGTCACTAAGATTCTTATAAAATAATAATTTATTTTTATGAACTTATTTTAAATTTTTACACACACTTTCATCTGAACTAGAACAAATATACATTTACCTGTGTAGCATTATGAATATGAAAATAAGTTTTCTTGGAATTTTTAAATATGTGACCTGTCTGTGTATTTAATCACCTGCCTAAACAAAAATAAGAAACATTAATATTATTTACAGTGTTAACATATCTGATGCTTTTGAAGTAGCCAGGAATATCTCAATGGTTTTATTTATAAAATGTTTAATTTTTAGAAAAACATTATGCAGTAGTTACCATTTTATCCATATTTGACAGTTGAGGAAACTGAGAAATAGAATGTTGGATTAAACTTACCAGGTCACTAGGCCAGTACACTGTGGAGACAGAGATTTCAAATTCTGAGAGACTGAAACCACAACACATACATTTAACACTCTAATATGTCACACCTTAGTTTGACTATTGACAAAAATTCATTTCTTGGCCAAATTTTAAACTTCTGAGATGTCTTCTAGACCCATCTGTGCGCTGCCTTATAAAATCTAGTTTTAACAAAGACCTCACCAAGTCGGTTTAACAAGAACTCCCCACCTTTAATATCTGATCATCTGAATATCTGATCAGGTTCATCATCCTCCACTGTCCTCTAGGCACTGTCTGATCCCCTGGCTGGTTTTCAACAAGAATTCTATAAGTCAGTTTAGCCGGAAACCCCTTGCCCTCGATATTTTCTCTCTGCAATTTTCCCTCTACTGAATCCCAATCCGCTCCTTGGCTATAAATTCCTACCTACCCAAGCTGTATTCAGAGTTAAACCCAATCTCTATCCTCCTCTGCAGGACCCCTTTAGAGTGGTCTTTGTTGATCCTAAAGAAAATCTGCCTTCCTTTACTAGGATAATGGAATATTTAATTATATTTAATACATATTCAAGTATAATCGAATATATTTTATTAACACAACCATCTATTCTCGAGTTAAAACAAATAATAAAAAATATTACTTAGTCTACATTTGTGCCAATAAAAAAAATCCAGTATACAGGATACTCTTAGAAAAATATGTAGCACCAATGAATTCTCAGTAAGTAATTGTTGCAGGGAAATGAAATAAAACAAAATAAAAATAAATGACTGGATAAAAACTCAGAAAAATGAAAATTAACTATTTTTAATAAGTTTGATAATTTTGGTGGCTCATGTATCAAGGTGATATTTTATTCAATTTCTGGACAGCTCTGGTAGCTAGAATTGCTTATTTTGAAACAAATCTGCCTTCTGTCATTTACCTCAATAATCATAGTTCTGTCCTCTATTTTCATGCAAGCCTTTCCTAAAATTTGAAGAAGGACGTTGTTTTTATTTCCAATATGGATTTGTTTAGGGTACCTCATTTCACTCTTACTTGTATTTTCTGCATTTTGACCATGTACATTTACTTTCACTTGTCAAAAGATATTAACTTTCTGATGCGTATTCATGCATTTATGTAGCTATGAACCTTGATTACATTTTATATGCAATCAAATTATATATTGAAATCTTCCATATTAAGAAATAAATATTACCGGCTTTCCAGAAAGCCCCCTTGTGCACCATTTTAATCATCAGCCTATTCCAAAAGTAAACACTATTTTTTTTAAAAAAGTAGAGACAGGATCCCTTTCTATTGCCCAAGCTGTACTGTAGTGTGGTGCAAGCAAAGCTCACTCTTGGGCTTAAGGGATCCTCCCACCTCAGCCTCCTGAGTAGCTAGGGCTACAGATGTGTGCCACCATGCCTAGCTAATTTTTATTTTTATTTTTAATTGGAGAGCTACAGTACCACTATGTTACCCATGTTGTTCTTCAACTCCTGATTTCAAGTGAGCCTCTTCCACTTAGGGCTCCCAAAGCACTGGGATTATAGGTGTGAGCCACCACACATGGTCATAAACACTTTAAATTCCAACACCATAGATTTATCTTTTGCCTGTTTTTTAACTCTGTGTGTGTGTGTGTGTGTGTGTGTGTGTGTGGTGTCACTATTTTGTGTCTGGTTTATTTAGCTAAACTTTTTAAGATTAAGTCGTTGTTAAATTGTTTTAATTAGTAATAATTCACTTATTTTAATTGTCATATAATATTTCAGTACATATATCATCATTAATGTAACCATTCTGCTGGTTGTGGGTACTGAGTTTTCTGCTAATTGTGAGTATGAAAAATGGTTCCGTTAATATTTTTGACTTGTCTTTTGCTGAATATGTGAATACATTCTTTTGGATGTTTTTCCTTTCTTTCTTTCTTTTTTTTTTTTTTTTTGAGACAGAGTCTCAGTCTGTAGCCCAGGCTGGAGTGCAGTGGCGCAATCTTGGCTCACTGCAAACTCCCATTCTCTGGTTCCCGCCATTCTCCTTTCTCAGCCTCCCAAGTAGCTGGGACTACAGGCGCCCGCCACCGCGTCCGGGTAATTTTTTTTGTTTTGTTTTGTTTTGTATTTTTAGTAGAGACGGGGTTTCACCGTGTTAGCCAGGATGGTCTCGATCTCCTGACCTCGTGATCCGCCCATCGCAGCCTCCCAAAATGCTGGGATTATAAGCGTGAGCCACCGTGCATGGCCAGATATTTTTCTTGATATAAACTAAACAGTTAAATTTCTGACTCATAGTGTTTGTATAAGTTTGTAGGTACTTACAAAAAATTTTCCACACTGATTACTTCATTCTGCATTACCAACAGCAGAATATAACATCTACGCTTGTTAGACATTCTCTTAAACACTTAGTTCCATTGTCTTATTTTTCATTATAGATGTTTTGCAGCATGAGTTATGATAGGTACCACATATAAGGTTTAATTTATTTTTTCCTAGTGGCTAATGGAGTTGAGTAACTTTTCATGTTTCTATTGAGCTTTTTGAAGCCCTGTTTATAAAGGGTCATTTCAAATTTTTTACCAATTTTTATATGATTTTTTTTTCCTCTTCTAGATTGGTAAAACTTCTTTTGTATATGTTGTATACATTTATCAAATGTATATGTTACAAATATCTCCTCTCTTTTAATGGTGTCTTTAAGGCAAACCAATTCTTAATCTGAATATAGTTCACTATTCATGTTTTTCCTGTAGAAATAACAGTTATTTGTGTTCTATTAAAAATATTTGCCTATTTCACTTTAACTCATCAAAGGCAATATTCATGGATCCATATAGTTAAAAAATTATTATGCTTTATATGACTTTAAAGCAGAAATTGCAATTTGGTGGTGATATCAAGCTTCTTTATGAAACAACATTGATTAGTTCCCTACCACTTACTAATTTCAAATTTTGAGCTAAGCGTAGGAACACAACACTTTATCTTTAAAAAGTTTGAGAAAATATTTCTTCTCTTTGATATAGTATACATTTCAGATTAGCCAACCAATGATTTTTTTTTTTTTTTTCTAGATGGAGTCGGGCTCTGTCACCCAGGCTGGAGTGCAGTGGCACAATCTTGGCTCACTGCAAGCTCCACCTCCCAGGTTCACGCTATTCTCCTGCCTCAGTCTCCTGAGTAGCTGGGATTACAGGCATCCGCCACCATGCCCAGCTAATTTTTTTATATTTTTATTAGAGACGGGGTTTCACTGTGTTAGCCAAGATGGTCTCGATCTCCTGACCTCATGATCCACCCACCTCGGCCTCCCAAAGTACAGGGACTATAGGCGTGAGCCACCGTCCCCAGCCCCAATGACTTTTTAATATGTAACATTACAATGCAAGGTGAAGAAAGCATTCAGAGAAATTAGAAGTAAGATGTTTACTTTCTATTCTATTTTACCCCCTAATTTTTTTTTTTATTATTATACTTTAAGTTCTAAGGTACATGTGCATAACGTGCAGGTTTGTTACATATGTATACTTGTGCCATGTTGGTGTGCTGCACCCATCAACTCGTCATTTACATCAGGTATAACTCCCAATGCAATCCCTCCCCCCTCCCCCCCTCCCCATGATAGGCCCTGGTGTGTGATGTTCCCCTTTCCGAGTCCAAGTGATCTCATTGTTCAGTTCCCACCTATGAGTGAGAACATGCAGTGTTTGGTTTTCTGTTCTTGCAATAGTTTGCTAAGAATGATGGTTTCCAGCTGCATCCATGTCCCTACAAAGGACACAAACTCATCCTTTTTTATGGCTGCATAGTATTCCATGGTGTATATGTGCCACATTTTCTTAATCCAGTCTGTCACTGATGGACATTTGGGTTGATTCCAAGTCTTTGCGATTGTGAATAGTGCCGTAATGAACATACATGTGCATGTGTCTTTATAGCAGCATGATTTATAATCCTTTGGGTATATACCCAGTAATGGGATGGCTGGGTCATATGGTACTTCTAGTTCTAGATCCTTGAGGAATTGCCATACTGTTTTCCATAATGGTTGAACTAGTTTACAATCCCACCAACAGTGTAAAAGTGTTCCTATTTCTCCACATCCTCTCCAGCACTTGTTGTTTCCTGACTTTCTAATGATTGCCATTCTAACTGGTATGAGGTAGTATCTCATTGTGGTTTTGATTTGCATTTTTCTGATGGCCAGTGATGATGAGCATTTTTTCATGTGTCTGTTGGCTGTATGAATGTCTTCTTTTGAGAAGTGTCTGTTCATATCCTTTGCCCACTTTTTGATGGGGTTGTTTGTTTTTTTCTTGTAAATTTGTTTGAGTTCTTTGTAGGTTCTGGATATTAGCCCTTTGTCAGATGAGTAGATTACAAAAATTTTCTCCCATTCTGTAGGTTGCCTGTTCACTCTGATGGTAGTTTCTTTTGCTGTGCAGAAGCTCTTTAGTTTAATTAGATCCCATTTGTCAATTTTGGCTTTTCCTGCCATTGCTTTTGGTGTTTTAGACATGAAGTCCTTGCCCATGCCTATGTCCTGAATGGCATTACCTCGGTTTTCTTCTAGGGCTTTATGGTATTTGTTCTAACATTTAAGTCTCTAATCCATCTTGAATTAATTTTCCTATACGGAATAAGGAAAGTATCCAGTTTCAGCTTTCTACTTATGGCTAGCCAATTTTCCCAGCACCATTTATTAAATAGGGAATCCTTTCCCCATTTCTTGTTTTTCTCAGGTTTGTCAAAGATCAGATGGCTGTAGATGTGTGGTATTATTTCTGAGGACTCTGTTCTGTTCCATTGGTCTATATCTCTGTTTTGGTACCAGTACCATGCTGTTTTGGTTACTGTAGCCTTGTAGTATAGTTTGAAGTCAGGTAGCGTGATGCCTCCAGCTTTGTTCTTTTGACTTAGGATTGTCTTGGCAATGTGGGCTCTTTTTTGGTTCCATATGAACTTTAAAGCAGTTTTTTCCAATTCTGTGATGAAACTCATTGGTAGCTTGATGGGGATGGCATTGAATCTGTAAATTACCTTGGGCAGTATGGCCATTTTCACGATATTGATTCTTCCTATCCATGAGCATGGATTGTTCTTCCATTTGTTTGTGTCCTCTTATTTCACTGAGCAGTGGTTTGTAGTTCTCCTTGAAGAGGTCCTTTACATCCCTTGTAAGTTGGATTCCTAGGTATTTCATTCTCTTTGAAGCAATTGTGAATGGAAGTTCATTCATGATTTGGCTCTCTGTTTGTCTGTTACTGGTATATAAGAATGCTTGTGATTTTTGCACATTTATTTTGTATCCTGAGACTTTGCTGAAGTTTCTTATCAGCTTAAGGAGATTTTGGGCTGAGACAATGGGGTTTTCTAAATATACAATCATGTCATCTGCAAACAGGGACAATTTGACTTCTTTTTTTCCTAACTGAATACCCTCTATTTCTTTCTGTTTCCTGATTGCCCTAGCCAGAACTTCCAACACTATGTTGAATAGGAGTGGTGAGAGAGGGCATCCCTGTCTTGTGCCAGTTTTCAAAGGGAATTTTTCCAGTTTTTGCCCATTCAGTATGATATTGGCTGTGGGTTTGTCATAAATAGCTCTTATTATTTCGAGATATGTTCCATCAATAACGAGTACTTTTTTTAAATTTTGCTAGATCATTGAACTTTGATACTTTGTCTTTTTAAATAAAACTTAGACTTGGCATAACAAACATTTTGCAATAATACTGTTCTTTATTTGCTTTTTGGTTTTCAACTTATAGCAATTTATTCTTAATATTTAGAGAATAAGTAGTAAAATAATTAACTTATTAAAAATGTTCTTCCTATAAAATATTACTGTACACATCCAATAAATTTTTATGTGCAATGGTCTCACTCCCAGAGAGAAGATTTTCTAGTCCAATATCCAGGTCTAAGAAGGTTTTATGTATGCTCTACTTACTGCCTAATTCTCTGGAAGTATAAAGAATGAAGCATACAATATATTCTAAATTCCAAACTGCATTATCATCATATTTGTTTTACTTAAACTCTAATAATAAGTTTCACTTTTGATGCCTGAAATTATTACAATGGGCTTCCATCATGCCATCTCAACCTCTCAATATTTCTGGCATTTGCAGTATTTTTCTGAGATATTTGAGAAGAATCATCTGAATAGTATTTTGTTTATCAGAGCCTCAATTAATATATACATAAATTTTTGGTTAATACAGGCCCTTAATCTCTAAATACAAGTACTAAAATATGTTTTTATTTTTTTGGCTCAACTTTTATAGTTCAGATAGCCCAGGATTGGAAAGACCTGTTGATGCTTATTACTGTTTTATTCTCTCAGTTCTTGCTTACTTGTTGTTTTTTTTTTCTCCAAACTGAACCTATGTTCTAAAATTCTGAAATGAATTTTTTTCATGCTGGTATGAAGAGGGTTTAATTTGAACTTTTTTTTGCATCTGATTAGGATATATAAATACACACTTAGAGTTTGTACATATAATCTCCAGCTAAAAATAAAAAATAAATATTAATAGTTTTAGTATTATTATGTTAAATTTTCTGAAAGTATATATATCATCAATGTCTTCTATAAATCCATGATTTTTTTATTTCCTCTTGTTTTTATTTCTATCAGCCACAATATATATTAGTAAGTTAGTCTGTGTCTCTAACCTATTATCATATTCTGTTTTCCTTTTCTCCAAATAAATCATTAGTAAGTATATTTTTGCTTACTATTAAAAATGTTGGCCAGGCTCAGTGGCTCATGCCTATAATCCCAGCACTTAGGGAGGCCAAGGAGGACAGATCATGAGGTCAGGAGTTCGAGTCGAGACCAGCCTGACCAACATGGTGAAACACCGTCTCTACTAAAAATACAAAAATTAGCCAGGCATGGTGGCACCTGCCTGTAATCCCAGCTACTCAGGAGGCTGAGGCAGGAGAATCACTTGAACCCAGGAGGTAGTGGTTGCAGTGAGGCGAGATTGTGCCACTGCACTCCAGTCTGGGTGACAGAGCAAGACTTCATCTCAAAAAAATAAACAAACAAACAAAAAAGTAAATAGTTTATCAGTTGTCCATTTTTACAATATTTCCCACTCTATATGTTACCAGTATAAGACATGTTTACAAGGATTTTAGAGAATCTTTTTATTTTAATTGTCAATTTGAGGTATTATTTATTGGCTTTTTTTTCAAGTGGTTATGGATTTTGTATTTGCCCATGTTTAATGAGCCTTACAACACTGGTATCAGAGAACATGAATTATTTATTTTTTCTTTTTATTTTTTACATTGACACCTAAAACATGTTTTTCTCATTTATAACATTATCAATATATATTCTTTTCATTTACTTTATTAATTTTATTACTGATAACTTTACAAATTCTTATTTATACATATTTTATAATATATATACAAACCTTTTCAGTTTTCCCAAAGTAAATATATATTGAATATATATTAACTATTACACCATTTTCTATTATTAAATAAATATTTTGGAAACAACTGAATAGTAAACACATTTTCATTCTAAATTATGTATCTCAGTGTTACAAATAAACTAAATCAGGGCATTCTTAGATAGACATAAAGAACAGTACAGTGTTTACTACTATAGCAAACAAGGAGATATTTAAAAACAACAGGCCGGGCACGGTGCTCAAGCCTGTAATCCCAGCACTTTGGGAGGCCGAGACGGGCGGATCACGAGGTCAGGAGATTGAGACCATCCTGGCTGACACGGTGAAACCCCGTCTCTACTAAAAAATACAAAAAACTAGCCGGGCGTGGTGGCGGGCGCCTGTAGTCCCAGCTACTTGGGAGGCTGAGGCAGGAGAATGGCGTGAACCCGGGAGGCGGAGCTTGCAGTGAGCTGAGATCCGGCCACTGCACTCCAGCCTGGGTGGCAGAGCGACACTCCGTCTAAAAAAAAAAAAAAAAATTTACATTAATTATAATATCAAAATATTTTTTAAAAGTATTTGCTTTAAGCAACAACTGTTGAAGATAAAACACAGTTTGTTACATATGTTATCAGGATGTTGTTGGACCATCTAATAATTGCTGCATTAATTTAAGAGTAGTCATTTTAGTTTTTAACCTTATAAATTGTATTCTTAATTCAAAATTTAGGTAAATATGTTTTCATGGAAATTACCTAGAAATTTTATGACAGATTATTTTCAAAATAGCATGGAATTGTTCTTCATTAAATGTATAAACTTTACATGTGTAATTGAAATTAGACCAGAGTTCAGTAAAAATCAGTGACAAATTATTAAAACATCAAGAATATTATTTTTAAAATTTCACTTTAAGATGAAGTTAAACTACTGCCATAATTTTTAGGAATTAGTTTTTTATTTATTGTTTCTATAAGCATAGATTTGTTGGACATCAATTTGTAACATGAATACATTAAATGTTTCTTTCCACCTCTGCAAATTAAAGAGAAAATAATATAGATAAATTATGCCAATAAAGTTAAATTAATATGCTAGTTGAATTTTAAAGAATATAAGAAGGTGATTAAAATGTAAAATGAGATATATTATGTTAACATAAAAAATATAAGTGCAATGCATGAATACTATAGAATATTGATATACCAAAGTAAACACTAAGAAAGAGAGCTAAATTATTGATAACACTATAAAGTTATATTGGGCTCAAATATACAATGGAAAAATAATACTGTAATCAGTTATTGTGGAATTAAATGTCAGTGAAAACCATTAGATTGTAGCTTAATTTTTCTAGGTCATAATTCAAAACACAACCATTTTTCATATTAAGCCTACATAAATAACACTGTAGTTATTGGTCTGAAAATTATACTGTGTTACTAAATAGGTTTGATATTAAATTACCTACATAGAATGACCGCACAAAACTAATCTACCACAAAAACTCAAGTTGCTATGATTCAGAGAAACTGAAAGGAAAAAGGTACTTTTAAAGTCCTTTTTGGCTCATTTTACAAACAAAGGAATAAAAAATCCACAAAAATATTTGATTAACATATATTGTAACTTGTTTGTAAAGATAACCTGATTTCTGCTTTTGTCCCTATTCTGGAAAAAAAAAAAAAAGACAAGATTTACTTATTATGCTGGTGCTCTCCAGTGAGGCCTCTTTTGTAAAAGTTTTACAACTTTTGGTCCTGATTTCCTCCCCTCAAAAAAGAAAGCAATGGGGCTAAACCTCCATTGCATGGAAATCCACACAAGAATGGCTAATCTAATGAAAGTACCAGCCTGTGGCTCAGTATCTACCCTCTAATAATATTATTTAATTATTACTCCTATGTGAACAAGGCTAGTCCTTAATTTTTCTTCCACAAGAAAGCCTCAATGGAGAACATTAGCATAGGATGCAGCCATTCAGAGAAAGCAGACCATACAGTCTCTACGGATACAGAGAGATTACAAAGGTGTCCTGTTTGTGCTGTTATAACAAAATATCTGAGACCGGATAATTTATAAAAAGCAGAAATTAGTTTTCTTACAGTTCTGGAGGCTGCAAAGGTCAAAGTCAAGGCACTGGCATGTTTGATTGTCTGGTCAGGACTGCTGTCTGATCCCAAGATGTTTGGTTGGTGCGTTCTTTGTAGGGAAAGGGTACTGTGTCCCCACAAAGCAGAGATAGAAGGACAAGAAAGCTGAGTGCAGAGTGAAGCCTCTTTCCTAAGAACCTTCCCATTCACAAGGGTGAAGTGCCCAAGACTGAATTAAAAAATAAGGAGCATATTGAAGTTCAATTTAAAAATTATTTAAAAACATAGTGTTAAGTGTGAGTAAACATGCCTATTCCTGTACCAATAATAGAAAACCTAAGGCTTCATGCTTACAGAAATTCATCAGATGAGGCCGTGATCCTAGATAAGAAAGATGAAGCTTAAAAATAAATGCCACCAAAAGGCCAAACGTATGTTTACAACTACCACAGAGAGAGTACAATGGGGTATTTTTTGTTTGTTTCTTTGTTTGTGTGTGTGTGTGTGTGTGTGTGTGTGTGTGTGTGTGTGTGTGTATTTTCTTACTGTCTAGTTCCTTGCTTTAAAAGTTTGGGTAGGGACAAGAGGGGAAAAAAAAGAAAAAAAGAAAGAAACTCAACTAAATGTTTGTGGCAAAACCCTATGTTTAAGCAAACTTAGCAATTTACACTCACATTATATCTTTGATTCAGCAGCTTCAACCTAGAATATGTGTATGAACTGATAATATCTCTGGTTCACCTAGTAGAACTGAAACAAAAATAAACGTAGAATATAGAGACAATGTCTCATATCATTTCAAAAATTCATTTTTTTTTTTAGGATCCATTGCTAGAGAATTACTGTGTTTCTTTTGAAGATGTCATAACATTTTGCTTTTTCATAGTTCTAGTATTATTACACTGATTTCTTCACACCTGAAGAAGCAGTCACTTCTTATTTTTCAATTTACTTTCATTGGGGCAGGACTTTTTTTTTCAGGCTGTGATTAGGACGTATGTTGATGGAGGTCATTTGGCTTCGCCTCTGGGGTGCTTCAGTGGCGAATATTCAGTGTGGTTTTCTTGATGATAAATAGCCTTAGGGCCACGGCATTCTCAAATGCCAGTTGTAGTAGTCGTGTACTGGGCAGGTGAGTGGGCTCACAGCCTCCTGTGTAGCTGGGATGATGTGGGTGATGATAGTAGCAGGGAGCAGAGGTAGTAAGAAGCTTGTCTTTTTCCCAGGCACTGTGCACTTCTGTCAACAGATGTGATGGACTGTGCAGGCTGACTTCCAGGCCTGTAGGTAGCACTTGCAGGTGACAGCCAACTTCAGCAGTGACAGTGAGTTTATGCTTGACCTTTGTTAACCAGGTGGGGTACTTGGGTGTCCCAGGTGATAGGTTGACCCATGGAATACTCAGTGGTTCAGAGGTCCGATGCTCAGCCTGGGAAGTGTAGGGCAAGGGTGGGAATCAATGAAGCTGGCAGGGCTAAGCCAGACAAGCCTGCACTTGGAACCTGCGATAACAGAAGCAAGTGCCAACCCAGAGGGGTGTGAGGCTCCACAGGCAAGTGAGCAAGAGTTGGACCCATTTGACTCTCACACTCTGGAGCAAGTGAAGCTCCCTTCCACAGCACAACCGCAAAATTCATGTCAAACCTCACTCAGTTAGCATGGATAATAGTGCTCTAAAGATAAATAAATCATCCCAAGTCAGAACACAGGAAAAGCTTATCCTTAGTAAATAAGACTGCCAACACAATCAACAGCCAAATTATTCACAGCAACACATTTCAAATTAAAGTAGTTTAGACAGGTTAAAAAATAAATATATATGCATACATAAAAAATCCATTATGGGGGCCACATTATAAACAAAAGCATTGAAACATTTAGAAATAAGAAAAATAGAACTTTAATAACATAATTTTATATCCGTATATATTTATGTTGAGTAGATTAGCCATTGAGATTAAAATGAAATGGCTATATAAAGTAGAAAGTTAGGTTAATCTATAAATAATTAGTAAAAAGAAAGATATGAAGAAGTCATTCATAATAAAGCACCAAGTGATTAAACAGCTGCAATATATAAAACAGAGGTAATTCAAAATAGAATCCAAAATGATACAGGTCAACATATTTCAGATTTCCCAGAAAATGATACTGCTTTGGGAACACAATATTCAAACGAACAACGACCATTTTCTGGAATTGCAAATGGGCAGAAATGCTCAATTCAGGGAGCATAAGAAAGATAATTCACTCAGAGATTTTACAGCACCCCAGCAAATGCAAATTAGTACATCTGTAGATAAAACATATCTAAAATGTAGATTTCTCAGCCTCTGTTTCAGTCATGGGTGTTTATGTGATTAGATTTCAGTTTAATTCGACATAAGCATATCTGATGTGGTCACTTTTCAGAGTATCTTGAAATTAAAGAAAAGCTGCTTGCTCATGAGTTCTTCTTTGCTCCCTTTCTATGGTCTGCAGTGTGTTTGCGGCAGTGAGTACCTTTCACCTTGAATGCAGAAATTAGAGTAAAAATGAGATCAATGTCCTAGGGGATAACACAGCAACAAGAAAATAGGGACCAAGGTCCCTGCATAACCAAATAGAACAGAGCTTTCCTATTAGCCTGGGCCAGTGTGGAAACAGATTACCACACATAAGCCAAAACTGTGAGATCTTTTTGTAATAACATCTTGGTATTTACTATCATGCAGATATTTAGGTACTCATATTGTTTCATCATTTGAGGAGAAAACAATAGCGAAAGGGAGAGAAAGAGAGAGAGGGTAATGAGTGGGTAAAGTCATAGGAGAGGGGAGAGATAAAAGTTTAGACTTTGTAAAATTGTCTCATGAAATTGTTTTATTTATAATAAAAAATAAAGTGAGAGAATATCAGCTTAGGGAATCCAAATACATTGCAGCTATGTGAAATTTATAAGTTACTCCCAGAAAACTTAAAGACTAAAAACATTAAAATTAAAGGTTGGAAAAATACACAACCAACAAGCAAAATTACTGCTAGCCAAAAAAAATTGTGAAAATGATATGAAAAAAATTGGCTGAAACAAGCAAACCTAAATGGCTAGCAAACATAAAAAGTGTCAAATTTGCTAGTAGTTATTGGGAAATAAAATTGACATATATGTATATGTGTGTGTATTATATATATGCATAAATGTATATATTCATAGATGTATATATCAACTTTTAATAATTAAACTAGTAGAAATCTTAAGAAGAGAAAGCCTTGGCAAATAAACATTTATAGTACATATTGTTACAAACATTATAGAAAGAAATCTGCCAGTGTCTATTTAAATAAAAGTCTATAAACATACTAACCCAACAACTCCACTATTAAAGCTCATCTGTGTAGAAATATCCATATAGCAAAATAATAAATGTGTCTTGTTAAAAAACAGGATTCAGGTACATAAGTTGCTAGGGCTGCCATAACAAATATCACAGACTGAGTGGCTTAAAGAATGGTCTTTTAGCCGATAGCGGTGTCTCACGCGTGTAATCCCAGCACTTTGGGAGGCCAAGGTGGGCAGATCATGAGGTCAGGAGATCAAGACCATGCTGGCCAATATGTTGAAATTCCATCTCTACTAAAAATACAGAAAAATTAGCTGGGCGTGGTGGCGTGTGCCTGTAGTCCTAGCTACTCGGGGAGGCTGAGGCAGAAGAATTTCCTGAACCTGGGAGGCAGGGCTGCAGTGAGCTGAGATCACGCCACTGCACTCCAGCCTGGTGACAGAGCAAGACAACGTCTCAAAATAAAATAATAAATAATTTAAAAATGAATAAAAAATAAAAAGAATGGCCTTTTATTTTCTCACAGTTCAGGAGGCTACAAGATGAAGATGTCAGCAGAGCTGGTTTCTTTTTGAGACTTCTGTCCTTGGCTGGTAGATGGCTCTCATTTTACGTGGTCTGCCCTGTGTACACAACTGTGTCCTAATCTTTCCTTTGTATCAGGACACCAGTCATTAAATTAGAACTCACTCGAATGACTTCATTTAACTTAATTACTCTTTGAAAAGCTCTTTCTCCAACTACAGTCACATCTTGAGGTAGTGAGGGTAAGAACTCCAACACATAAACTTTGAGGGGACATAATTTAATGCATAACAATATAGCTGGCTATTCTACTGTATTTTTAGTAATAAAAATGCAGAAAAATTCTGAATTACCATTAATAGAGAAATCATTGTGTAATATTGTAAGTCATCTATAATATAATAATTATACAAATTTAAAATATGATTTTATTAATTTATATTAATGTGTATGGATATTCATAATATGGCATGCTATGGTTTGGATATTTTTGCCCTCCAAATCTTATGTTGGAATGGAATATCCAGTTTTGGAGGTGGCTTGATGGGAAGTGATTGGATCATGGGGCAGTTTCTCATGGTTTAACACCATCCCCCTTGGTGTTGTCAGGGAGAAAGTGAGTTCTTGTGAGATCTGGTGGTTTGAAATTGTGTGGCACCTCCTCCCTCTCTTCCTTGTTCTGACTCTCACTATGTGACGTGCTGGCTTTCCCATTTCCCTCTCCCATCATTAGAGGACTTTTCCAGAAGTAGATGCTGACACTGTGCTTCCTGTTTAGCCTGCAGAGCTTTGAGCCAATTAAGCCTCTTTTTCTTCTTTTTTAATAAATTGGCCAGTCTCAAGTTTTTCTTTACAGCAATTCAAAATTGGCCTAATATATCTGGTCAGGAGTAGAATGTAATGATGCTATTTTCCTAGAAGGGGACATTTTTCCATTTTGCTTGCTAGAACTTAATTTGATTATTTCTTTTTTTTTTTTTTTTTTTTTTGCTATTGAGTTGAGTTCCTTTTATACTTTGGGTATTACCTCCTTCTTAGATGCATATTTTGCAAATGCTTTTCTAGAAGGGGAATCTGTGGATTGTCTATTATGTCAATTGAACTTTTTGATGTACAGAAGCTTCTCAGTTTGATGCAATCTCCTTTATCCTTTTTTTTTTTTAATTTGGTTACCTGTGGTTTTGGGGACATAGTGAAAGAAAAAAGTCATTACTTGGTCTAGTGTCGTAAAGCTTTTTTCCCTATGTTTTCATCCAGCAGTTTTACTGTTTCAGGTTCTACATTTAAGTTTTTATTCCTGTTTGACTTAATTTTTTTGTATAGAGTAAGATAAGCGTATACTTTTAATCCTCTGCATGTAGACATTCAGTTTTTCCAACACCATTTATTGAAGAGACTATGTTTTTCCTATTGTGTGCTCTTGCCTTTGTTTGAGGAAAATTAGCTGACCTTAAATGCATGGATTTATTTCTGGGTTGTCTATCCTGTTCTGTTGGCTGATATGTCGGTTTTTATGCCAGTATCATGCTATTTTGATTACTATAATTTTGTAACATATTTTAAAATCATTTATTGTAATGCCTCTAGCTTTGCTTTTTAAAGAGTTAAAATTATCACAGGATTTAGTTATTGAACATCAAAGAACTGTGATGAAATTGACAATGGCATATAGTTATACTGTGGTATAAATGTATCAAACTTAAGGCATGAAGAAACAAAGCATAGTGCATGTTGCCTCGGAAATAAGGTCCTGTAGTGGGAGGAAAGAAAATGAAAACAACATCCAAGGCGAGATTGAACTACTCACGGTCAGTATCTTATTGAAAATTCACCAATTAGGTAAATGTTTATATATCAACTATTACATCATGAGTGAGGACAAAGTAGAAGCCAGGATTCTCAGGCAGTGAGATTCTGCCAAAAAGTAAGGTAACATCAGGAGTAGAAAAGAGGTAATCACTTTCATCAACATTTACTTATGAAAGATCATGAATCAAGAATCATTTATGAGATTTATGTACATGTGAACATATCTGCATTATTGAAGAATAGCACATTTTAAAATATAGTAATATCAAATATTTGAATACTCAATTGAATGCATTCTTCTTGATTTTAGATATATATTCTATATTTTGGATCAATATTTTCTGTCACTTTAGGTATAGTTATAGAAAGCTACACTCTTTGGAAATATAGAGCAATCAATATCATTCTATGCTAACAAAACAGTTATGAAAAAGCTTAAGGATGTTTTGAAATGATAATAAACTAAAAAGTAATGCTACAAGAAAATAAAAGCATCGCGTATTGGGCAAAATCATTGATTTTCACTAGTTTTTTTCAGGTTCTTTTATCTACTACAATTCAGGGTAGTATAATTTTAATACTTAATAAATCATCTATATTAATGTCAAGAAAATAAAGTTAAGCAAACATGTTAAATTTTTTCTGCATTTTTTTTTAATTTGTAAGATTTTATTTTTCAATATACCAACCACTTTCTGTTGATTCCAGTAGTGGTAACTTGAGGCAAATTATTATATTAGCAGACTAACAAAATAGTTATATTGAAGTTCCAAGGCACATGCTTTTTTTTTTTCTTAATGTGCTACTAGCTAAATCTACGAATTTTGAAAACGTACAGAATATCCTTGTTTAGACGATGTTTGATGAATTATTAATTTATCCTCCTTCTTCTTTTTGTATGTACATATCAATTTGAAAATGCCAATTCTCAATATCTCAGGATTCCTGTAAATTAGAACTCATCATGTGAGAAGTAAGGAAAGGTCTCTTGGAAACCTTTGAGAACATTATGTTTTCCTTGATAAAAGTGGTTGGCAAAGCTTCTTTCCTGATATTGCCTAGACTTTAAAGACTGAAGTGATGACAGACATCTTGTTACAATGAGAAAAATGCTAAGAATGTTTCAGAGAAAATGGCTTTGCTCTAGTTATTTTATTATGTGACACAAATGAATTTCCTTTAAATTTGCTTTTTGGCCATCTGTTGGGATTTTCCATTACTTATAATCAAAGCCATTTCTGATTTACATATAAAGCTTCATTTTTCATTTGAAGCACATATAGGAAGTACAATAAAAGAGAAGACAGATTTTTAAGATTTAGCATAATATAAATTATGGTATATGGGTTTTATTGCCTCAGTTATTCATATTAAACTGATTTTCATAAATTTCTAAAAAAAGTGTTTATAACAAAACAAACCATTGCATATTTCCTACAGCTATTACTGAATAAATGCTCAAGAAAAGATAAATCCTGGAATCTAAATCTTCTAAGCATGGTAACAAAAAATTTTGAAAGATACATAAAGGATACATTTTTTAGCATGTGTCTACAGTTCCTTTAATTTTCTTATTATAGAATAGCATTGTGTGTCCAAAATGTGTTCTTCATCTTGAAGGATCTTTCTTGAAACAAAAACAGAGACTGAACAATACTAAGCCAAGCAAGTTACAACTTATTGATTACTCTTCATCCTCCCTATCAATCAATTAAAAATTTATTTTTCTCTATCATTTCTTTTCTTCTATTTAAAATTTTTGCAATCTAGGAGACAGAATATAGATACATACCCTGATGATGGTTAGAAAATTAGGAATATAGCTACATAGATATTATAAAGTATCACTTAACACTACCAGTTCTTATTATAGTTCAAACAGGGTTTCACACTCATATTTTTTCTATGTTCTTTCTTAATATCAATATATTATTAATATTAAGTTGGTCATTAAAAAAAATACCTATTGGGTAGATACATTTTCTAGCTATTTGAATGACTTAAGATGTAAACATCATGTTAAGAAACATTTATAGGTGTTTAATGTATGTCTTGAGCTGTACAAATCATCATCTTATTTCACAAAACCTCTATGTAAGAACATTTGCTATACTAATTTTTTCAATGAGTAATTGAGGCACAAATAGCATAATAATTTATTTAAGTTCACACAATAATTGACACAGATAAGACTTGAACTCAGACGATCTCACTTCAGAAATTAACTTTATCCTATAAAGTTTTACTGTTTTTTTTTTTTAAATGTTAAAGTCTAAAGCAAGTACCCTTTTTAATACTGACATTCTTGCTTAGAAATAAAAAATTATTTGAAGTTTTTCTGGTCAACAAAATAAGGTATTTCTATACTTCTGCTTTTATTTTTTGGCAGGGCATTTTTAGAGTTTTCTGTCATTATAACACATGAACAATATGTTGTAAATAAGATGTCATTTTAATATAACACACATTGTTTTACATTTTAATAACAATTATGTTACATGGATCAGTAAAGGAAAACAGACTTTTTTTCCTGAGACAAAGTCTTGCTCTATTGCCTAGACTGGAGTGCAGTGATGTTATTATGGTTGACTGCAGCCTAGACCTTCTGGGCTCAAGCAATCCTCCTCCTTCAGCCTCCTGAGTAGCTGGGACTACAGGCGTGTGCCACCACATCTGGCTAATTTTTTGTTATTTTATTTTAATTTTTCTAAAAACAAAGTCTTCTTATGTTGCCCAAGCTGGTCTTCAACTACTGGGCTCAAGGGATCCTCCCAACTTTGCCGCCGTAAGTGCTGCAATTACAAGCATGAGCCACCATGCCTGGCCCTAAAAAATACTTTTAAAGTTTTTATGAAACTTAATTTCAGGCTACAACTGAAATCTCAAAATTAGTGTGTAAAGTTGATCATATTTTCTGAAAAGTATTTTAGTTTATGTTGGGTTTATAAGCAAATATACTAGTTACTTAGTCTAGTATTCTTTATAAAAAATGCACTAATGTAATGAGCTTAAAATATAATAAACATTAAATAATAATAAATTAGTACATAGAAAAGAGTCAAATGACAGTGTATAAAACTTATTTATGCCAAAGAGAAGCTGGAAAAACTGAAATTAATGTCTATTTTAAATTAGAAAATTTTTAAAAAATTTGAAAGTTACCTAATTTTAAAATTACTTTTGGAATGCAAATACATATAATTCATAATCCATATAAATTAATGAGTTATTTCAATATTTTAAAAATGGAGCCTTCTATACCAATGGAAAAGAAAAAAACAGGTGTTTTAAGTATATCTTTTCATAATTGTCTCCAACATGATTGATAATTGATTAGCTATAAATTTTCAATGACTAAAATTAAGATTTATCTGTCTGTATGAATGTTCCATTTCCTTTTCATAGCCTGTTGGAACATTAGTGTTCAAATGTTAACATAGTATTTTATACTTTTTATACTCTTAATCATAATGTCAACCAAAGTTTTGTAAACTGAATATCTGTGATTTGAACTGTGGGGACCTTTATATAGTAGAAGGATCTTTAGGAGTAAGTGGTTGATTGTTTTTGGCTGTCCCAGTAACCAACTAAAACCATTATACTTTTGACCACCATTCTCAGTTTTCCTAAGGTGTTCTACCAAAGCAAAAACAAAATCGGAATAAATTTACAATAGAATTACTTCTGAAATAAAATGAGTTGAAAATGTACAGAAAAACAATGGTACAGTAGCCCTCCTTATCCCAGTTTCACTTTCCACAGTTTTCAATTACCAGTTGTCAACTGCAGTTTGAAATTATTCAATGGAAAATTCCAAGAATAAACAGTTTCTAAGTTGTGAATTGCACACAGTTCTGAATAGCACGATGAGATTTTTATCCCATCCCAGGTGGAACTGAATGTGAATCATCCCTTTGTCCCACAAATGCATGCTGTCTGCGCTTCCTGTGGGTGAATCACTAAGGAGCTAGCTGGGTTATCAGATCAACTGTTGGTATCACAGTGCTTGTGTTCAAGTCACCCTTATTGTATTTCATAAGTGCAAGAGCAGTGATGTGCAGCAATTTGGATATGTCAAAGAGAAGTTGTAAAGTGCTTCCTTAAAGTGAAAAGGTCAAAATTCTCAGTAGGGAAAGAAAAAAATATATATACCCTGAGGTTGCTAAGATCTATAGTACAATAGAAAATGTTAAGAGAGGCCGGGCATGGTGGCTCACACCCACTTACTCCCAGCACTTTGGGAGGCCAAGGAGGGCGGATCATGAGGTCAGGAGATCGAGACCATCCTGGCTAACATGGTGAAACCGCATCTCTACTAAAAGTACAAAAAATTAGCCATGCGTGTTGGCACCCGCCTATAGTCCCAGGTACTCAAGAGACTGAGGCAGGAGATTCACCTGAACCCAGGAGGTGAAGGTTGCAGTGAGCCAAGATCGCACCAGTGCACTCCAGCCTGGGTGACAGAGCAAGATTCCATTTCAAAAAAGAAAGAAAAAAAAAAAAAAAGAAAAAGAAATGTTAAGAGAGAGGGACCATATTCACATAACTTTTATTGGAGTATATTGTTATAATTGGTAAATTTTATATTAAATAATGTTGTTAATCTCTTTCTGTGGCTAATCTATAAACTTTATCATAGGTATGTATAAGAAAAATCATAGTACAGGTATATATTAGCTTTCAGTACTATCCATGGTTTCAGGCATCCACAGAGGGTCTTGGAACATATTCTCCATGGATAAGTGGAGACTACTACTGTCCTGAAATCTTAGAACATATAATCTATTAATAAAACAAAAACAAAAACTGGTTACTGGTGACATAGGGTATATTTTTGGAAAGCAGATATTTACTATATGATAAAAAGTATAGAAGTTCTTCATATAAAGATACTATATTTCCCTCTTCACATATAGGAGCAGGTTTAGAAACTATAATACATCACATTATATATCATACTTTCTATGTATTTGGAGGGTAAGGAAGGAAGTATCTAAATAGTTGCATCACTTTGGATATATTTGCAATACTTGTCATTTAAAATGCTTAAATTCTTTAATGTTTATAAAACTACAATATGAAACTTTCAGCCAAATCTAATATTGTTAATATAAAGACAGAAAAAATATATACACAGACAGACTGCACAGTCCTTGTAAACTATAAATCTAAATTTGTGTCTTAATGATGGCCTTGAGTGTAACATACTTTTTATGGTTGAAAAATAATGTATTCCTAACATATCCTTGCTACATAAATGATTAATCTAGGAAGAAATAAAGGAATAGAGAGGATTTTTACTAATACAGTTTCTCTTGACCTACCTGTGACAAAGACTTTCCTTTGAGTAAATTTTTAGTCAGGTATTTGAGTCCTTCTTGACTAGTCCTGACCTCAGACTTTTCTCTGTCCTTGTAGAACCCAGTTGAACAAGAATCTTGCTAAGTCAGTGAAGGAGTTGAAAAGATTCCACCACAAAATATGCTACTCTGGCATACTGACTATTTTCAATGAAAACAAAGCCCCCCCCCAAAAAAAAAACAAAACCAAAAAAACAAACAAACAAAAAAAACAAGCAAACAAAAAAACTCAAGGCAGGTTCAAGATCACTCTTAGTTTAACTCTGTTTTTTTTTTTAAAACAAGAGATGAAATTACCATGTGTAATACATATTCTCTATACCAAAAGTAGTAGCGTTCTTGCCATTAATGATTGGAAGGTAAAGCTGAGGAAAATCTGCACAAATAAATCTTGTTAAACTAACCTTTTTCTTCCTAGTCACTTCTCTAACCAATAAATTACTGTAACCCAAGCCCCTTGGACTCACCACATTTCACAACCACTCATGTTTAATTCAATAAATAACGAGGTGGACTCTTAACCGCCTCTTTGGGTCTTCATTTCCTCATAAAGGCTTTTATGCTGAGTAAGATATATACAGTTGACCCTTGAATAATGCGGATATTAGGGGCATTGACACTCCACACAGTTTAGAATACATGCATAACTTTTGATTCCCCCAAAATTAACTACTAATAGCCTACTGCTGACTGGAAACCTTACTGATAACATAAATAGGCAATTAACACATACACACATACTTCATACATTGTATGCATTATATACTGTGTATATAATCAAGTGGCCAGTGGTAAAGAAATTTGGTGAAACTAACGAACGACATTTTAGATTAAAAATGACTTTTATGTAACACAATTATTCTTACCCTATGCTCACAAAGTTGAATTTAAGGTAGTTCGATGCAGATGGTCACTCCATTCCAAAGCCTGGGTCCAAATACCCTGTTTCCAGGAGGAGCCAGCGTTCTTCAGAAGGTGGCAAGAGCATTGCAAATACTGAGGAAAACTTTTTTTGCAGTGTCTTTTTTCATCATTCCATATTTTGCTCTTTATAATTGCAACTTCTCTCCTTATACATGTCTCTTTTGAGACTTCTCACTTCTCTAAGGTGCTATTTTCCCTCCTCATCTATTTTTTTATATGTAGCATATCCCTCCTTATTGTGCTGAAAAGGCTTCAGACTTGCTGTTCTTGCCAGGAAACATTTCTGCAGTGCGTATGGGAGTGGAACGACTTACAGAGTGTCAGGGCAAGTCCTTACATTTGTTTTATGCTTAGGACACAACACAGAAGATAATTTTCTAAGTTAAAGATTGTATGATTTTGTCTTGACTTCAGAAACTGGTCATACTTTTTACTTTAGTTTCTAAGAACCTCAGAGCTGAGCTTGAAACAACTTGAATAATTCCAATGAGACATTTGTTATTTAACCTTTTTAAAAAATACTTCTCTAATTTAAATCATATTATTATTGCTCTAAATTTACCAGGTTCATTTTAGAGTTTTATAAACTGTTTTAAAACTAGTTTATGGCCAGGAGCGGTGGCTCACGCCTGTAATCCCAGCACTTCGGGAGGCCGAGGTGGGAGGATCACGAGATCAGATCAAGACCATCCTGGCTAACACGGTGAAACCCTGTCTCTACTAAAAATTACAAACAATTAGCAGGGCGTGGTGGCAGGCGCCTGTGGTCCCAGCAACTCAGGAGGCTGAGGCAGGAGAATGGTGTGAACACCAGAGGCAGAGCCTGCAGTGAGCTGAGATGCGCCACTGCACTCCAGCCTGGGCAAGATCCAGACTCCATCTCAATAAATAAATAAATAAATAAACAAACTAGTTTACATTAAGTTGGAATAAAGTTAACCAAATTAATACAAACATGTTTTATTGCACTTCTCTTTATTCACAGATATGGCCTTTTTTTCTTTTATTTACTAATGAAATGTTTGTGACAACCCAGGTGAAACAAGTCTATTGGTACCATTTAATAAACAGCCTGTGCTCACTTTGTGTCTTGGTTTCACATTTTGGTAATCCTCACAATTTTTTAAATATTTCATTATTATTATATTTGTTATGGTGATCTTTGATCAGTGATCATTAATGTTATGGGAGGCGGAGTTTGCAGTGAGCAGAGATCACTCCATTGCACTCCAACCTGGGCAACAGAGTGAGACTCCATCTCAAAAAAAAAAAAAAAAAAGTTTTTATATGTAGGGTACAAAATAATATCTGACCTTAAGGTGTGTGCAAAGTTTTCTGAATTAATTAAGACTTAAATATTAACACGAGTGATTGTTTTTGTTACAATCACCAGGTTCGATACTTTCCCCAGAAGAAAGCATATACAAAATTTTCACATAATTTAAAAACATCCACAGATATGTAGCTATGGATTCAGTTTATGAATCAATAATTCAGCTCTTCAGAAGTAAAAGATGACATGAGAAAATATCTGATATTGAGGTGGCAAGGAATAATAATGTTGAATTGTACCTTGTTAAAAACTGCAGACAGTTGTGGCTGTCTAAGTAAGACATTGTGTGTTACTGAGATGCATCCATGTGCCGAGTGAGAAGACTTGTAAGAATCCGTTTGGGAATAATGAGAACATGAGCATTCCCTTCCCTACATCCACTACTCCCCTCCTGCCATTTGAATGTTGTGAATTTACCAAACATGGTGATTTAGGTCACTTTTATTATTTCAGAAATTCCAGATACTTTACTACTCATATTAAATAGGCCTCGAAGGGACGTTTGCCATTAATTAATGTCTAATACGAAGAAAAGACAAATGTATGTGATCTGTAGTAAATAGTAATAATACAATCTGAATAATACATTTAAAATTTTACTCCACTTTCCAAGTAATAAAGCATTGATTCTAAATATATTATCTATTTGTCAAAACAAATAGAAATTATTTAGTGTTTCATTTAGAAAAGAAATTAATTAATGATGTCTCTAAGTTAATTTTTTACTTCTTTCCCCCATATCATTTTTGTATTATATAAGAGAGCTTATTTTTCTACTGTATCTTGGAATTAATTAGCAAAGCATAAAGTATGATATTTAACCCATGGCTACCACATTTTATTCAGTGTATTTAGTAGGTTCTTATATATCTGGAAAAGAAAACTTAAGATATAAACATAACCAAACTAGAATAACATCTTTTTTTCTTCTATTTACTTTACTTCTTGAATCCAATGATATAATATGGCTTCCTCTACCTCTGAGAATACACTTAAAACTACAGAAGCAAATTAACATTCTCCCGATTCACAGGTAGTGCAATATTGAAGATTTCATCTCGTTGAACACATGTTGGATCAAATTTACAATACTAAAGCGCTCTTCTAAATACTGCAGTGTGTAGATGGAAGACAAGCTAGTCAGGTGGCAGAGTGAACATCATGCTGGTAGGCCTTTTCAAGCTGTCACTTGCAAGATGTTTGACTGCTGAGAATGTTAGCCATAATTAATCGCAGAGATAGGAGGCTGCAAATGGGCGAGGTAATATCCAACCCCTGGAATGAACACTAGTCATGGTAAAAGATAATAGATGTGGCCACATTGCTTTGAGAAAATTTAGAGAATATTTTGGGTCACACGGATACATTTCTGCCTTATTTGTGAAACGTATTCAATGAAGTTACATCACACATGTAGACTTCCAGATCCTCTGTCTAACCTACTTTCCTTGGCTTTGTGGGAGAACACATATTCTAATGAAGCTCATTTTAAGGCAAATACTTTTTGAAAATACAAAACTGATAGATATATGTATGCAGGATTCCTTCTTATATGTTTTTTATAAACAGTGAGGTTGTATTTCTCCTTCAGTGTTTAATGTGTTTCATCACATAATGTCCTAGAAGTTTTATCAAATTTTTCTCTCCAGCTTTTGAAGGTGTGTGAGAGCGAAAAAAATGCAGTCTGCTGCTTCACTAATAAAACTAGGACAAAGGCCATTCCGACTGAAATATGTGAAACACTCACTTTTATTCATTTCAAGCATTTTAAACCTCTAAATTTGGACTTGAATAAAGACATTTCATAGAAAAACAATTATTTTTTATTTATTTTTTAATCTTGATAACTTTTAATAGTTTACAGCCACAGTGGCAGCTTTTATATGTGTACATGCATTTAAATACAGTTTCATACCATAAATAGCCATGTGGAAAAATATCTGCCTCTAGGCAAAAAACAAAAAAAATTCTTTGCCACTACATAAATACCTTTAAGTAATACTGAAAATAGACGTGAGGTAATTTTTTTATCTAAAGTGACCGTAGCCTATATTAAGACATATTCACTGTAACAATTCAAGTTTTAAAATCCTTGTTTTATAACTCGAAAATGTGTCTTTTTTGAAAAACATCTTTACATTTATCACTATTGTACATTTATTTGGTAGGAAACAGGGGTGTTTAATGGCTTGCAACAGGGATGTTTGATGTCTTGCAACGATAAAATGATCATATTCAATAGAAAATTATCTCACATTCTGCATAACTTCTGAACATTCTATAAGACAATTACAGAAGTGAAAAATCAATTTGTAGATAACTGAATGAGTACTACCATTTAATATATGTGAATAAAGGCATTTCAGAACATTTTAATGTACACTACACTTTCCGATAGTAAGATTTTAGGTTGAAATAAGATTATACTTTAAAAAGTTGACCATTTTGAAAAAATCATATCACTGTTGGCAATGCCATTTTCATACTTGAGATGCTAGTCCAACATATTGCTTATCCATTTGATTCTGTTTGATTTTATTGTTATTACATTCATGATAATGCTAAAATACACACACACACAATTACTTGGGGGTTTTTTTGTTTTGTTTTGTTTTTAATAAAAAGCCCAAAGAAAAATGCTGACAACGTTCAGTTGAAATTTTGAAACTGGGTTTTATAATTCTGCCCACACAGCAAAAGCTGAAATGGTCTATGAAGATGTAGTTTTTGAACTAATGAAGCAAGTAGTAAAACTGACAAAACCAAGTGAAAATTATACAAGGAAACACAATAATAAGTTAACAAATGAATTATATATAATACAGTTTTTCTTCATGTTGACAAGACGTCATTTAATCCTTTCTAATATTTTCCCTTCTCTTATAAATAAA
This sequence comes from Macaca nemestrina, assembly GCF_043159975.1. Classification (NCBI taxonomy): domain Eukaryota; kingdom Metazoa; phylum Chordata; class Mammalia; order Primates; family Cercopithecidae; genus Macaca; species Macaca nemestrina. The sequence goes on from NC_092139.1 coordinate 59,650,295, forward strand.
TAAGCTTATTTGTTAATACTTTGTCTAACTCTAACTTTTATTCTGTTACCAATGTCAGTAATACTTTATTTTTCATTATTTCTCTTATAAAGTGAGTTCTGAACTTGCTAGTTTGTTTAAACTATCACAAGGTCAGAAAACCAAACACTGCATGTTCTCACTCACAGGTGGGAATTAAACAATGAGAACACTTGGACACAGGGCGGGGAACATCACACACAGGGGCCTGTCATGGGGTGGGGGGCGTGAGGAGGGATAGCATTAGGAGAAATACCTAATGTAAATGAGGAGTTAATGGGTGCAGCAAACTAACAGGGCACATGTATACATATGTAACAAACCTGCACGTTGTGCACATGTACCCTAGAACTTAAAGTATACTAAAAATAAATACGTAAATAAAATAAAAAAATAAATACAAACATATTAATCATAAGTAAATGAAATATCTGATTATCTCATTATGTCTGGTAGTAATGTCATCTAAATATTTAAATATTCATCGATATATTCCTTTGCTAAATTTTCTTTTATTTCTCTTTTATATTAAACTTTTTTTAGAGAGCACAACTCCAAATCATCTTTTATTAATGTAGAAAGGTCATATTTAGCAAAAGACACAAGGCAGGGAAGTGTCAGGCCTGAAGCCTGAGACGTGCTGAGGGAGAAGGAGGCTGGGGGCACGTGGGAGAAGTGCTGGGAAGGGCTGAGTGGTGGGGCCCACAGAAAGTTCCAGTGGGCAACACTGTGGGTAGGTCATGGGTGGGACTCAGGGGACCTCGCTGCTAACTCTTGTTGCTTTGGCGGAGTGGGGTGGGGGGAAGGGAGGATCGTTAGTGCTGCCACCTGCAGTGAGAGCCACCCCTTGGTTCCTGAGGGCACCATCAAGGGACACAGGACCCAGGAAGCCCAGGATGGTTAGTGCAACTAGGGATGAGGGCCAGGGAGAAGCAGGTGCTCTGGAGTGGCCGGGAAAAGTCCAGACACAGAGGCTTAGGAGCTTCCTGTTAAGTGTGTGGGTTCCGCTCTGTCTCCGCCAGGCACTCTGACTAGGGATGGATGATCCCTCTCTTCAGGCGCTCCGTGGTGCTCTTGCTGCCAGCGAAGGTGGTCCGGATCCCTTTGCCCATCTCCCCTGTGACCGACAGCAGTTCCGTGTGGGTGCTCTGGCAGCCCTGGGCGCCAGGTGGTTTCATGGCCTGCACGCAGCCCATGGAAGGCGGTCCAAAGTCGTTAAACAGCGGTCTGAAAGGGACAGCGGCTCCTGGCACTGAACCCGACGGCGACAGGACGCTTCCTGTAGGGACCGGGGTGCCCGGCCCAGGGGTGCTGGAGCCGGGGGTGCTGCTGGGGGCAGGCATGATGGATCTGTAGAACATCCTCAACTTCTGGGCACTGCGGAGCCAGCAGGCCGCTCCTCGGGGTTTGGCTGCCTGGCCGCTCAGCCGAGATCTGATTTGCAAGCTGGCTGCACACCCCGTACTAAATCTATGTTAAATTTTTTAACTGCCGTTTTTATTAATCTAAATACAGTTCAGATATTCTCGATGAAAATTTCACATTTGAGTTGAGACGTACTAAAATGTAAAATACACAATGGATTTCAAAGATTTCATAAGAAAAAAGAATGCAAACTATCTCTAGTAATTTTTACATTGATTACATGTTGCCACAGTATTTTGGATTTATTGAGTTAAAATATGCATTTTTTTTAAGAAATCTATGCTACACTTTTGTTAAAAAAATTTAAATAAACTATGAAATTACTTCTTGGGATAGAAAAGGGGACATTATTAAATATTTACCTAAATTTTTTTCAAAAATGTATCTTTAACAAAAACATTATCAAACAAAACAAAAGTATTTTAATTTTGAATAGGTAAAATAAACTTATTCCTGCTGAAATTCAATCCTGGTATGATTTCTTTTTTACGCATTTGAGGACTCTGTTTATAACCCAGATAAAACATAAAGCTTATGAAACTCCTCTGAGAATGTCGAACACAAATTACCTGTATAGATATCAGGGTGCAGATGATGCTGAGGCCGGGTTGGCTGAAGAAGAGCAGGATGAAGATGCTGTACTGGCACAGGGGCTGGCCCCAGGTCACCCGCCCTTCATGTACATGGCGATGGTCACCTGGCTCACCAGCAAAGTGAACAACAGGTCGTTGGTGGCCAGCCGCATACCAGTGTGTAGAAGGCGGTCTCCTTCTGCTCCTCGCGCGACTTGCACAGCAGCACGATGGCCACCAGGTTGCCCACCACCCCGAAAATGGATGGTCCAAGGCTGTCCAGCAGATTGGGCTCCAGGTGAGGGACACATTGACCTGGGAAGGGGTTAACATGACGGTGGCTGGTGGTGTGCAGCCCTGGAGTGTGAAGCTGAGTCTGGGGTGATGGAAGAGAGACAAAGCCTCCATGAGTGAAATGACCACCTGCAGGATGTCAGAGCCACGCCCAGGAAACGGGATGCTAACATGACAAGAGAGGATCTCAGTCCCACTCTCTGGATTGCAACCACTTACCAACTGCAGCCACCCAAATCTCCAGGCTCGCTCTGCTCCTGCCAGCGGCACACCATTGCTGATCTTAATATGTGTAAACTGAGCCTCACATTCCTCTTCCTCCCCCCTACCCCCCCCACACCTATCTCACTACTCTGACAAGAGCCATCTTCAGGGAAAGGTAACTCCCTAGTATTATTCCTGACAGATTCTGAGTTAATAAAATGCTCATGGAAACCCTGGAAGACAATTTGGAGAGTGTTCTCTTTCCTCCCTGGCTCCGCTGGCAGTGCCCCATCTCCACGCCTTCTACCCAATGGCCCAAATCCCATGTCACGTGTAGCGGCCCCAGTGGTGGCCTCTGCATGACCCCCTATGGTCAGCCCTCAGCTGTCTTGGACCAGCCTCCAGTCTGCCTTCACCTCCTCCTGCTCAGCCTGGAAAGTGCCAGGGCTTTGGCTTCTGAGAGCCAGGTCTCAGTGGCTGCGATTTAGGGATCTGACGTCAGAGTAGCCAGTTTTCAAAAACGTGGGAAACAAGAGGGCCAGCGGGATGGATCTGGAAAGAACAGTGCTGGGTTACGCGTTCGATTTTTTTCCTTCCTTCAAACATGAGTCCCAGCTTTGCTGTGCCCCCCGGTGTAGGCTGTGGGAGGACAGCTTCCAGGTGTGCGCCGCACGCACAGGTGGCAGGAAGCCTGGGTTCCGGCTCTGGCCGCTGTCCGCCCCAGTCGCTAGCAGTGTCAGCAGCTACTGATGTTGGCGGCTGCCACTCACTGGCATTTATAAAGTACTCCACCCTTGGCTGGGTGCGGAGGCTCAGGCCTGTAATCCCACCACTTTGGGAGGCCAAGGCGGGTGCATCACCTGAGGTCAGGAGTTGGAGACCAGCCTGGCCAATATGGCAAAACCCTGCCTCTACTAAAAATACTAGAATTAGCCGGGTGTGGTGGCGGGTGCTTGTAATCCCAGCTACTGGGGAGGTTTAGGCAGGAGAATCGCTTGAACCCGGGAGGCGAAGGTTACAGTGAGCCGAGATCAGGCCATTGCATTCCACCCTGGGCAAAATGAGCGACACTCTGCCTCAAAAAAACAAAACAAAACGAAACAACAAAAACCCCTGCTCCTCCACCCCCTAGCATCAGAATACAGCAGAACATTTAGGTACCCACAGAACATAAACCAAGATGGTCTGTGTCCTGCATTTTAACAAACATTAGAGTTTTAAAAGAACTGAAATCATGTAGAATGTATCCTCCAGCCAAAATGGCATCCAATTCAAAATAAAAAAGTAAGATAACAGCAAAATCTTAAATACTTGAAAGATAAACAGCACACATTTTAGTTTTGTTGGTTTTTTTCTTTTTTACATTTTTATTTATTTTATTTTAAGTTCTGGGGTACATGTGCAGGATGTGCAGGTTTGTTACACAGGTAAATTTGTGCCATGGTGGTTTGCTATACATATCAACCCATTGCCTTGGCATTAAACCCAGCACGCATTAACTATTTTTCCTGATTCTCTCCCTCTCCCGCCCCCATCCAGGGGCCCCATTGTGTGTTGTTTCCTTCCCTGTGTCCATGTGCTCTCATTGTTCAGGTCCTACTATAAGGGAGAACATTAGGTGTTTCGCTTTCTGTTTCTGCATTAGTTTCCTGAGGATAATGGCTTCCTGTTCCATCCATGTCCCTGCAAAGGACATCATCTCATTCTTGTTTTATGGCTGCATAGTATTCCATGTTGTATGTGTACCACATTTTCTTCATCCAGTCTATCATTGATGGACATTTGGATTGATTCCATGTCTTTGCTATTGTGAATAGCGCTAAACAGCAAGCACACTCCTAAGGGAAACGTCTCAAGGGAAACTATTAAATATATTAAACTGAATAAAAATACGACATATCACACTTGATTCAACACAGGTAAAGCCAGTGCTGGCAGGAAAATGTGTTTCACTAAATGTGTATGACGGAAAAGTAGAAATTTCTCAAATAAAATTTCAGCTATCACATCAAGAAAGTAGAAAATAGTAGCAAAATAAAACCAAAACAAATATAAGAAAGAAGCCCGAGCTCTGAGCGGCAGCCGTGGCCACCGGCAACAGCACCGCCACGAGTGTCTTGCGGGCTTTCCTCAGAGGAGCCTGTCAGCATCCTCCAGTTCCAGGCGCTCTAGCCCCTGTCCTGCTTCAAGAGGCTTTTTCCAACCAGAGGCTTCTCCTCCATAGCCTGAAGGCTCGGCCAATTCCCACGAAGTTTGCCGGGAACGCAAGGCTGTCACTGATATTCGTGGCACCAAGACTTGTGCGCAGGTTGCACACATTGGCCACTGTCTGTGCCACGTGCAATGACGCCGCCTGAGGCGCGCACACCGCACGCGCACCCGCGTAACGGCTTGGCTAGCCTGTAACGGCTAGGCCTGGCTCTGCGTTCCTGGCTTGGCTTGGCGTTCCTCGCTTGGCTCGGCGTTAATCGCTTTGCCCGGTGTTTCTCGCTTGGATTGACGTTTCCTCCATCGCGTTCTTTTGCTGGGCTTGACCTTTTCGCTGCTGGGCTTGGCATTCCCTTGGCTGGGTTGGGTGTTTCCTTTGGGCGGTGGGGGGCGGGGGTTGGCCCTTCCTGGGGGGGGGGTGGCGTGGGATCACCCCGGGTGGGCGTGGGCTTTCCCCGGCTGGGTGTGGGTTTTCCCGGGTGGGGTGGGCTGGGCTCCCCTGCTGGGGTTGGCAGGTTTTGGCTGGGATTGACCTTTCTCTTCAAACAGATCGGAAACCCAGAATTTCCTGCTAGTTGGTGAAACTGGTTGGTAGACGCGATGTGCTCGCGACTACCGGCCTCCCCTGGCTGTTCAAAGCAGATGGTGGCTGAGGTTTCTTCAATACCCGCTGCCTCCGCTGTGAAGAAGCCATTTGGTCTCAGGAGCAAGATGGGCAAGTGGTGCCACCACTGCTTCCCCTGCTGCAGGGCGAGCGGCAAGAGCAACGTGGGTGCTTCTGGAGACCAGGACGACTCCGCTATGAAGACACTTAGAAGCAAGATGGCCAAGTGGTGCTGCCACTGCTTCCCCTGCTGCAGGAGGAGCGGCAAGAGCAACGTGGGCACTTCTGGGGACCACCATGCCTCTGCTATGAAGACACTTAGGAGCAAGATGGCCAAGTGGTGCTGCCACTGCTTCCCCCGCTGCAAGGGGCGCGGGGAGAGCAACGTGGAAGCTTGGGAAGACTACGACGACAGCGCCTTCATGGAGCCCAGGTACCACGTCCCCAGCTGCAAGGGGCGCGGGGAGAGCAACGTGGAAGCTTGGGAAGACTACGACGACAGCGCCTTCATGGAGCCCAGGTACCACGTCTCCAGCTGCAAGGGGCGCGGGGAGAGCAACGTGGAAGCTGGGGAAGACTACGACGACAGCGCCTTCATGGAGCCCAGGTACCACGTCCCCCGCTGCAAGGGGCGTGGGGAGAGCAACGTGGAAGCTTGGGAAGACTACCACGACAGTGCCTTCATGGAGCCCAGGTACCACGTCCCCAGCTGCAAGGGGCGCGGGGAGAGCAACGTGGAAGCTTGGGAAGACTACGATGACAGCGCCTTCATGGAGCCCAGGTACCACGTCCCCAGCTGCAAGGGGCGCGGGGAGAGCAACGTGGAAGCTTGGGAAGACTAGGACGACAGCGCCTTCATGGAGCCCAGGTACCACGTACGTGGAGAAGATCTGGACAAGCTCCACAGAGCTGCCTGGTGGGGTAAAGTCCCCAGAAAGGATCTCATCGTCATGCTCAGGGACACTGACGTGAACAAGACGGACAAACAAAAGAGGTAACCGGGCCTGGGCTGGGAGGAGGCGGGACGTGGGGGGATGATGGGGGCATACCCTCCTGGAGGGATCGGGGTCCTGGCTTTCTGTTCCTCCGCAGGCCCCACACCACCCTGGGTGTGGAAACCTCAGAGAGGTCAGGGCACAGGCCCTTTATGAACAACAACACAGAAACAAAACTTTAGCTGATTTCCTATCCGATTATAATTTCCCTTATAGAACACTAATAGACTGTATGAAAGTGACTTAACTCGCAAAATCAAGTCGATGCAGCAGATTATTTTTAATGTACACATTTTAAAACAATGTTCTATACATTATAGAAAGGTGTATATTGAGAACTAAGTCCCATAATATATCAACTTCTGGGCTAAATATTTTTCAAATAAAATCCAATATGGATTTTATATCAATGTACCCTATGTAAATATGTCCTTTACTGAGGAACCTTACAAGGAAACTGAAATGAGAAGATGGTTTGTGTCCTTGAATAGGAAGATTCGTTTTTCTTAAGATGTGAGCTTTTTCTGTGTTTATCACTTTTACGTAAGCCAAATAAAAATAGCAAAGTTTTAGCATTTTTACACTGCACATCCTGTATTTTATTGCTGTAATAAGTTAATTTTTTGTAACAGAATGGAAAAAGACTTGCTTTTCCAGATATCAAAATGTGAATGTGTTATTTCCACAAATTGTTTACTAACAACTGAAAAAATATCAATGAATAGAACAGAATAGGAAATCCAGAAATACCCAAATATATGTAAGAATTTAGCACTTGATAATGGTGATGTTTCGTATTGATAAAGCAAGATTAATCATTAATAAATGAAATGCATGCTGTTTGGAGAAAACTAGCTAGATTTTTATGTCACAAAAGTAAGTTCCTGGAGTATAGATTAAAATTTTTAAATATACAAAAGGAGAAAAATACCAGAAGAAAACACAAAAGCCTATTTATATACGCAACTATTTATTTATTTATTTATTTTTCTGGGACAGAATCTCACTCTGTTGCCCAGGCTGGAGTTCAGTGGTGCAATATCAGCTCACTACAACCTCCGCCTCCCGGGTTCGAGCAATTCTCTGCCTCAGCCTATTGAGTAGCTAGGATTACAGGTGCCCGCCACCACACCCGGCTAATTTTTTGTATTTTCAATAGAGGCAGAATTTCACCATCTTGGCCAGGTTGGTCTTGAACTCCTATCCTTGTGATCTACCCGCCTCAGCCTCCCAAAGTGCTGAGATTACAAGCCTGAGCCACTGAACCAAGCATATATATGCAGATATAATAAAATAAGCTCAATTTAAGATTGGGCAAGGTACTTTTTTGCATATCTACCAGTGACCTGTGCACATAGGAAAACGTAGTGTTCCTGGTAAGAGAAGGAACTTAAGTTAGAAGAGGAATGAAATACTGTTTTCTATTTAAGTTAGAAGAGGAATGAAAGGCCGGCCGCGGTGGCTCACGCCTGTAATCCCAGCACTTTGGAAGGCCAAGGCAGGTGGATAACGAGGTCAAGAATTTGAGACTAGCCTGGCCAGCATGGTGAAACCCCGTCTCTACTAAAAAATACAAAAAATTAGCCAGGCATGGTGGCATGCACCTGCAATCCCAGCTACTCAGGAGGCTGAGGCAGGAGAATTGCTTGAACCAGGGAGGTGGAGGTTGCAGTGAACTGAGATTGCACCACTACACTCCCGCCTGGATCATGGAATGAGACTTCATCTCAAAAATAAATAAATAAATTAATAATAAAAATAAATAAATAAAGGAATGAAATACTGTCTTCTATCCACCAAGTTTGTGAGGGTGAAGAACAGTGGTATTTATGTAGTTGCTGAAAGTTTAAGCTGCTGCAACTTTTCTAACACACTTCGATGATAAGAACCACATGTTAAAAATGTGTATGCCTTTTACCTATCAACTCTATTATACTGAAATATCTATATGAAATAGACACATATGTTTTTCTTAGTATTGCTTAAAATAGCAGTGTATTGAGAAGAGCTCACATAAAGATTTTATGAAAAACTTTCAGTGCATCCATAGGATGAAATAATATGTAACCATTGAAGGTGTCAGTAGATACAGAGATATGTTGTGCAAAGATGTGCTTTGCTATATCAAGTGAGGAAAAAATCAGTTTGTTATACATCTACACAAACAGAATCTGCTCTTGTGTTACCTGAAAACGTGTAGAAAACATAATCAAACTTATTTCTGGGGATTTGTAAGTGAAGTTCTTCCCTTTCTCTTATCTGTGATTTCTGCAATGAATATCTGAAAAGTTTTAGTTAAATTTCACTAGTAATGAAATAATCCTTGGGAAGAGAAGAAATATGCTACTTGCATAGATACAAATAATTTCTCACATTTTATTATTTATTTTTATTCCTGTGGATAGCTATCTTCTGTGAACTTTTACCCTCTTGAGAAGTAGAGGGTTTCTGTTTACCTGTTCCTGTAGATTTTATTGTATATACATTTTATTATAAAACTATCTTTTCATTATATATATAAACATGTGTAAAAGGTATGAATTGATTATTTTATTTTAGTTATATATTTATGAAAACTAAAATAGCAAATATAAATGACCATTACTATTGTAAATGTATTGCTCTACTCAACAGGAGCATTCTTTAAAAATATTGAACTCCCAAGCTGTGTTTATGCATTCTTTCAATCCGTTTAGTCATCAAACATAAGCCAGACACCTATTATGTGGAAGGCATATTCTACCATCTCTCAGGATCCTTCCGTCTTTGAAAACTTCATATTTACCTGCTGGGCCTGAGCAAGTTGAGAGATTTAAAATTGGGGCATTAGGAGGTAATCTCAATTGAAACTTTTCTTCCCTCCTTTCAAACAAAAGCATTTCTGAAGGTAGACAATAGTAAAAGATAACCCTCAACTACCCTTCTGAAAATGTATAAGTCTTGAGTAAAGACTGTTTTAGTACTTTAAAGAACTAAAATGTGGTACACAAAGAGCATGGAATACTATGCAGTCATAAAAGAAAGAACGAGAGCATGTCCTTTGCAGGGACACGGATGGTGTTGAAGGCCATTATCCTTAGCAAACTAATACAGGAACAGAAAACCAAATACCGCACGGTCTCACTTATAGGTGGGAGCTAAATGATGAGAACGCACGGACACCTAGAGGGAAGCGACACACACTGGGGCCTATCAGAGGGTGGAGGGTGGGAGGAGGGAAAGAAGCAGCAAATAGAACTAATGGGTACTGGGCTTAACACCTGGGTAATGAAATAATTTGTACAAGCAACCCCCTTGACACGTTTTTACCTATGTAACAAACCTGCACATCCTGCACCTGTACCCCTGAAAGTAAACGTTGAAAAAAAGCTCCACAAATAGTTTCATAAATTCATTTTAAAAGGAGAAGAATTATAACAGTCTTAAATCCTAATATGAATGATTGGAAATATCTAATGTACATACATTGTATAAATCTAAGTTTTTTTGTTTTTTTTTTTTTTTGAGACGGAGTCTTGCTCTGTCACCCAGGCTGGAGTGCAGTGGCTGGATCTCAGCTCACTGCAAGCTCCGCCTCCCGGGTTTACACCATTCTCCTGCCTCAGCCTCCCGAGTAGCTGGAACTACAGGCGCCCGCCACCTCGCCTGGCTAGTTTTTTTTTTTTTTTTTTTTTTTTTTTTTTTTTTTTGTATTTTTTAGTAGAGACGGGGTTTCACCGTGTTAGCCGGGATGGTCTCTCGATCTCCTGACCTCGTGATCCGCCCGTCTCGGCCTCCCAAATTGCTGGGATTACAGGCTTGAGCCACCGCGCCCGGCCAAATCTAAGTACTGATAAAAATGAGCCCATGCCATTCATTTGAATTTCAAGCTTTCTTTGGCGTAAAGTTTTTGAAAACTAAAGAAATAGATTATTTTAGAAATTTGTTTGTGTTTTCACCTCAGCCCTCTTATTCCATACTTCTTTTAAGAACTAAAATTTATCTAAATGCTAGTCATCTGACTGGAACCGCCCCAGACGTGTTATATTGTAACATATTCTACTTAATGTAAGGCACCAGGGATTGTATGATGCCCCATTATTGTATGTCTCAATAAGAGAATTATTTAAATGCTGCCAATTATAGTTATAGTAAATCATGAATTATAAGTGGTATTTCAGTGTGAGAAATGGTGAAACATAGAGACAATGATCATCTTAGAATCACTAAAATACATCGTTACCTGTAATCTTTAAAACATACCTGAAAGTGTAGGTATAATTGTATCATCTCACTGAATTCAAATGTTGTCTTTAGTGGTATTAGTAAAAATTATAATATCTTACAATTACTGAGCTGTTATTTGTGTTAGGAACTATTCTATATCTTTCGTGTAGAGTCTTATTTAAGCATTACTGTGGTTTCCTCGGAGAAATCGACTCTTTTCATTCCCATTTTATTGATGAGGAAATTGAGAGCCAAAAAAGGTAAGCAACAGCTGGGAAGCATCAGAGCTTCAAGTAGGATTCCAGCCCACGTTGAATGCCATTCAAGGGCTCTGCTCTTCCTATTCAAATAGGCTGCTCTTTCATTCATACAGTGAGTCATGAGGTAATAAGTAGTGTGCTTTCTTCAAAGGGAAATTAAGTTTGTTTTGAAGGCAGAGTAATAGCAGGCTATTCTGTGTTTGCTATTGCATGAATCATTGATGTAGCTGTAGATCGTGCACTACAATTTCCTAAAAAGTCTTCTCACTCTCATAGGACTGCTCTACATCTGGCCTCTGCCAATGGGAATTCAGAAATAGTAAAACTCCTGCTGGACAGACGATGTCAACTTGATATCCTTGACAACAAAAAGAGGACAGCTCTGATCAAGGTATGCAGTAGTCAACTATATCAGTATGAGATGGCTTTGATTTCAATACATAGCATAAAAATGAGTTTTCTCATTTAAATGGAACTAGTTGGTGAAAGCTGTGGAATGTTAGTTTTAATTCTCAGGACTTATAATTTATTTTTGGTCTAATACTGACAGGCTGTACAATGCCAAGAAGATGAATGTGCATTAATGTTGCTGGAACATGGCACTGATCCAAATATTCCAGATGAGTATGGAAATACTGCTCTACACTATGCTATCTACAATGAAGATAAATTAATGGCGAAAGCACTGCTCTTATACGGTGCTGATATTGAATCAAAAAACAAGGTATAGGTCTACCAATTTCATCTTCAAAATACTAAAATGCATTCATTTTAACATTGACCTGGGTAAGGGCCAGGCATTCATTTTAACGTTGACCTGGGTAAGGGCCAGTTTTCCATATTTGGAAGCTCAAGCATAACCTGAATGAAAACAATTTGAAATGAGTTAATTATCTAAGACTTTGTTTTAAATATTGTTACTTTTAAAGAAGCATTCGAGGGTACAGTTTTTTTTTAAATGCTCTTGTGGTTTATGTTTTTTTAAAAAACACTGAATTTGTAAAAGGTAATACTTTGTTTTTTTTCATGCCAGGTTTTTTTTCCCCTAATAAATGTAAAATGACAAAATTTGCCCTGGAAATAGGTTTTACATTAAAACTCCAAGAAAACTCAAACACAATTCAGTGAATAGTAATCCTGCCCCTTTGGCAAGTCCCCCCCGCCCCCGCAAAAAAAAAAAAAAAAAAAAAAAAAAAAAAAAAAAAAACAGTAATAGATATGAGGTGATGGATTTCTCAGTGACAAGTCTTTTTCTCAGTGACAAGTCTTAAGATATTTCTGATTGCATATGAGGCAGAAGCGGAAAGGGAAAAAGACAGCAATCAGAAATATCAAGGCCAATTTGGAAATTAGGTAATGGAGGGAAAGACCATGAAGAGGTTTTCTGTGTGTGTGTGTGTCTCTGCACGTGTGTGTGTGTGTTGCTGTTGATCATTCATTTGTTTCCTTTGTATGATGAGACAAGGTTCTTTTCAATTTTAGAGAATGACAGTTTTCAGTTTGGGAGAGGGAGTTAGTGGGTTGTAAACTGCTTAGAGATCAATTTCAGGAAGCCTCTGAGGATCCAGATTGGCAGTGAATAGGTGGTAATGTAGTGGGAAACACTTGAGCAGAGGGAACGACAAGTAATTAACTGACTTAGTGTCCTATTCTGGTAAAAATGGCCAATTGGAGTCTCAACTCTGCTTTCAACTCTAGAATATCTTGATGGGAAGGTGGGTGATAAGGGGCTTATAAGGAACAAGATCAGGTTGGATTTTGAGTTTACTAGACCTTGTTCTACTCTTACCGGGGAAAATTATGTGATATTTTCAGCAAATGAGTGTCTCTCCTACTCTTTCCTCTTTTTGGCCAAATCCTCAAATGATAAAGGGAATTGGTTATGTGGATGAGCGCTGAGACTGAAGTAATCATCTATTGCACTAGCTTCCAGCTAGAGTTGTGCATTCCAGTTACCTCAGGAAAATTTTTAAATAATCCACAAGTCTAGGCTTTCCCCTGAAGATTTTGATAGAGTAAGTCTAATATGTACACTTAAAAATGTTTCCTTGAAGCCAGGCATGGTGTTGCATGGCTGTAGTCCCAGCTGCTGGGGAGTCTGAGGTGGGAGGATTGCTTGAGCTCAGGAGTTCGAGTCTAGCCTGGTCAACATAATGAGACCCTGTCTCTAACAACAACAACAACAACAAATTTCTCAAAATCTGGATACACTTCTGCTTAAGAACCATGAATACATAAGTGTAATATGTAAATTCTTATGTCTCAGAAACTTAAGATATTTCTAGAAGAGTTGGAGTTGGATATGTGCTAATTCCTTTAAATCTTTCCTTTCCAATAACATTAATCTAACTTTTTTTTGGTTGGTTTTTGAGATGGGGTCTCAATCTGTTCCCCAGGCTGTAGTGCAGTGGTGTGATCACAGCTTACCACAGCCTTGACCTCCCCAAGCTCAGGTGGTTCTCCAATCTCAGGTTTTTTGTTGTTGTTGTTGTTTTTTGTTTGTTTGTTTGTTTTTTAGTAGAGACGAGGTTAATGCCATGTTTTTCAGGCTGACCTTGAACTCCTGGGCTCAAGTGAATCACCCACCTCAGCCTCCCAAAATGCTAGGATTACAGGTGTGAGCCCCATTCCTGGCCAAGTCTGACTTTTATATGTGGATGAGACATTAAAATGAATATTATTGGCACTATCAGCTTACGGAATAATACCTTTTCCTTTATACCTTCAGTTATTCCCTGCCAATCAGAAGGTCTTTAGAAATTTGCAGTGAGTAGTCTTTCATTAAGTAGAGAATGGCCCTCTCAGGATTTTGTGTCTCTTTGTTCACTTATTCAAGTGCTTAGGTCAGTAAGTCATTGTTAAGAGCAGAGTTTTCTCAATTAGAATTGTAGCAAATTCTAAACCTTTTTTTAATCAATTGAAGCTGTATTGTGGACTATCCATTATGTCTCTTATGTTTGCAGAGCTTTGACATAATCAAGATGGCAGGTTTAAACACTAAAAACCATGGAGTTATTAAGAATACAGACGGGAATTCTGTTAGTTTCAGTAATCCTATGAACTGATGATTTAGTTAACAATCTGGAAAAAGTAAATACAAATAGATTTTAAATGAATGAATGGAAAAATTCTTCAAATGGGCAGTAGGAGTATTAATAGCAATTTTTATTGCACATTGGAGCTTGAACTTTTGGTAAAACATGTGAAACTAAAGAAATATTTTACATTCAAATTCTTGCTTTATACACAAGAATTTTGTCTTAGGGTTGGATAATATAGAGATAAAAGATACATCCCCTGCCCTCAAGAAGCTCTTTGTTTAAATGGAAAAAAAAATCATCATCCAAAAGTGCCATGCCAAATGCTGGGTTAGAAGCAAAGAGTCTTGGAAGCAGTAAATGTTGAAAGTGAGTTTTTGAGATGATCAGAGTTGATGTGGTCAGGCAGCGAAGGGGTGTTTCCAAGGGAAGCAGCAGCATGTGGGAAAGCACAGAAGAGTAAGATGGAAGCAGCTACATTTGATTTACTTTCTATGAGTGTAAGTCCATGGGATCTTATATAAAGTTTCCAGTTCAGCTGAGAAATACATAATTTTTTGAATTACATATTGTTTTTGTTTTATATTGTTTTACAGCATGGCCTCACACCACTTTTGCTTGGCGTACATGGACAAAAACAGCAAGTGGTGAAATTTTTAATCAAGAAAAAAGCTAATTTAAGTGCACGTGACAGATGTGGAAGGTATAGTTATTTCTTTTAATCTGTGTGTTGTTCGAGATTGATAGCAGTCACTCAAGTCATAAATAATAAATTAGTAAGATTAAATTATACTTATTGGGACATAGTGATGAGTATCAACACAAATCAGTTAAGTAGAAAAACAATTATTTGGACTGGGCAACATGAAGAACAGTTTTAGTAGGATTCATCTTCTCTTATTGTATTGACTGATGTTATTTGTTGTATGATGTTTTTGGTTAGATGATATTATGTTAGCTAAAGGGATTTCATGTTAATTTTATGAAATGTGAACTTTAGCTTTTAGTTTACTTTATGACCCAGTATTGAACTTCTTAACCTTTTCTAGTAGTTTTTAACCTCTGTGTCGTATATGCTTTTCTGCTAAATATGCTGCATGAAACATAAATAGGAGTTGAAAATCCTTTTTTCTATTCAATGACTCTGCTTTAAGTTGCCTTGTTTGAAGAATATTAATGTTAGCTTATCCCTACTTGACAATTAATTGCTATTCCCACATACTGTGGGTCCAACAGCTTTTCCTTTTTTATTTCCAGTGTATTTTGATGGTTTTATTTTTAACTGGTATGGAGAGAGGGAGTGAAGATAGTTTTTAGTGGATACACTTTTCCTTTAATGAAGGCAAGCCGTAGGTGGGTGATAAAGAGAAAAGAGCTAGGCTTTGGATTCACACAAGACTGGGTTTAATCCCTAGCTTTCTTACTTGGTGTGTGACCTTGGGAATCTTATTTACCACCAAAAGTGTTGTCATATATGAAAAGTAGGAGAATATATCCTTCAAATTGATTGTGCATAAGTAAGGAAGATATATATGGCATTTAATTCAGTGCCTAGCACATGCTTATTGGCATCATTAACTGAAACTCTTGTGACTATTCTTACCATTATTATTAATATTACTGCTTTCAGCAAGCAGAGAGCTCTTACTTATCTTACCCTCTAGCTGATTTTCTATTACAGCATATCAGTCTAGGGAAGCTGTAAGGAAATCTTCACTTATAACTTTGTCCACTTCAGATAAGTGGCCCTAGCATTGTTTCTTGCCCATTGAAAGACTTTAAATTAATGTCTTCTACTTTCCAATACCTCACCGAGATAAGAGGTTTCCTTGTTGTCCCTTCCTTTAAGCCTTGTTGGTATTTTACAAAGATGAACACTTAAGCACCCAAGTGCTTATGTGTTTTAGTGCATGTAAATCTTTAATTCTGCATGGACAGGCAAGATGTTAAGTTGATAAAGTATATTAAATTAGCTTTTAAAATAAGTTTATTACAGTTCCTAAGGGAGAAATTATCTCTGTCATTTTAGAAATGCTCTCATACTTGCTGTACGTTGTGGATCAGCAAGTATAGTCAGCCTTCTACTCGAGCAAAATATTGATGTCTCTTCTAAAGATCTATCTGGACAGACGGCCAGAGACTATGCTGTTTCTAGTCATCATAATGTGTAAGTGTTTACATTAAAAGGCGAGTTAATGCTAAATTGAGGTTTAAAATAATTATAACAATAGCATCTTACATATCAGGTGAGATGTCATAGTGCCGTTCAGCTAGTTTTAGAGTGGCAGTCAGTTAGTCCCCTGCATCAGCCAGAAATCAGAAAAAAAGCAAGACAATTTATAAGTACCAATGGATACAGGATTCTTTATCTCAGGACTTTTAAGACCTTGATACTTAGAGATCCCAACATTGTTCATTTCATCCAAGTATAACACCTACGGATGGGATTAAAAAACAGTGTCATATCTTTTATTTTTCTGATTAGTTGTTTGGGTCTTGAAATGTCCAGCTTAACAGAAAGCCTTGTACTGTCTTCTGGAGACTATTTCCTACATACTCCTTGAATTTTTCAATAACTGAAGGGATTCACTAAATCTAAGGAAGACAGTCCCTTTTATCAAGTCAGAAGGAGGAGAATAAAAAGGGCATTCCAGTCATTCTGATGTTTCCCTTGTTTCTGTTGCTGCGTTGTTGCCACTCAAACTGGTCCTGCTGCCTGGTAATGGTTGATCTTTGACACCAAGATGCCCTTACTGATTCAGATCCCTCAAGTCTTTAAGTTCCCATATCTATGCTTCTATGCTCAGCCATTGTTCCCAAAGCACCAACACCCTGCTCTGGCAGCTGGGCATCCTGACTTGATCTGCAGACAAAGTGAGCAAATTGACACTTCCCCCCATATTCAGAACCTAATATGGAAACCACATCTTAGCCAAGAATTAGCTGAGACCTTCATGGTACGAGATCCTTTGAGGCGGTTGTTGGTCTTTTCTCTGGTAGATATTAATTGGGCTTGTTCTAAAGGGTCAGAGGGGTTCAAATAATGTGACAGAAAGGGATCAGTGTTTGTTTCTTCTTCTTTGCTATCAGATCTGTACTTTGAGGCACCTTTATATTCTGTATAGAACCTTAGGCAGTAGAAAGTCCCATATGAACCTTCTCTGAGCAGTGGCTCCCAGTTGTGGTTGGCCCTTGAGTGATCTGTTTTACATGATAATGAAATTTGTCCAAGCTACTTTCATCTGTAACTCAAGATTTTAAAATATTTTCAAATTCTACCTCACAGGGAGCCATTGAAGAGAATTTTCAGAATCTCAAGTAGGTTAGTTGGACTTAACAGAACCAAGCCCTGTGCATGACTCATCACTAATCATGTGTAAAAGTAGGGCTTTGTGCTTGTTTCTGCAGCACATATCCTAAAATGGGAACAATACAGAGAAAATTAGCATGGCTTCTGTATAAGGAAGCAGCACAAATTTTTGAAGCATTCCATATTTTGGTCAGACACTGGAAGGTCATTTGACTATTTGCTGACTAGCTCTAAGGAAACAGTGTGAATCAAAGCAAAATGGGTGCCACCAAAATATTGAAATTGTGATTTGCACTAAAAAAATAGTCATGTAAGATGGTCTATGAGGTGACTCAGAGCTGAATAAAGTGCTTGGTGCAAAATATGTTGTTAGTGTGTATGTCAAAAATTAGAGAATGTCAACTTACAACTTCTTCATGGAAACTAAAAAACATATAGGTAGAGTTTTGGTCTCCATGTCAGCTGGAATTGAACATCAATATAAACCATTATCCTAAGAAATATCTGCTGGCTCAGAGTTGGAGTTGGTAGAAAAGGATCACTGGTCCAAGCCAGGTCTTAACATCCATTGGTTTTTCTGCCCTTGGTGTGATTGGTCAACTCCGTAACAGTGGACACTCACATTATCTACTTTAATGAGATATTTATGAGTAAATTTAGTTACAAACTAAGACGTAGTTGAGATGCCCAGAATTATAAGCCCTAAGGAGCAGGAAAACTAAGAAGCAAAATTAAGACTTAATAACATTTGCTGAAAACTATAACATTTGCATATTAGAACCTATGAACAAAATATGCATTGGGTTTTATTTAGGATTCCAAGATAATTTTAGTTATAATGTTTAGGAACAGATTATTCCTTTGCTTTACTATTTCTCTGAGCATTTAAAAAATGTTATCTTATTAAATCTTTATAACAACCTAGTGAAAGAAGGCAGCAAAGTCCTCACTTTGTTGAAGAAGATATTGAGCCTAAGACAAGCAAGTCGTCCAAGAACAAATAGCTGTTCATTATGGAGCTAGGACTTAAGCAGGGTTGGAACACTTTCTATTATGTCATGCTAATGCAAGCTAATTTACTGGGTAACACTGCTCTCGATTTATGAGCATTTCACCCTACATTTTTGTCTTCTTTACTTAGAAGTTTCAAGAGAAGTTTGTAGAATGTACTCATAAGTGGATGGGATAATACTGTTAAGTTCTGATATTATGATATTGTTTGAAATTCTCTTAAGAATTTTACATTTGGTAAGTTTTTTACATCAGTATTAAAATAGTAATTTGGTTTATTACATTTTTATACATAGAATTTGCCAATTACTTTCTGACTGCAAAGAAAAACAGATGCTAAAAATCTCTTCTGAAAACAGCAATCCAGGTAACACTTGTGATAGTGAATTACTTTAGGTCAGTTGTCCCCGATATTTTTGGTACCAGGGACTGGTTTTGTGGAAGACAGTCTTTCTATGGGCTGGGGGAAGGTGGGGATAGTTTCAGGATTATTCATTCATGTTACATTTATTGTGCTACTTTATATTATTATTACATTGTAATATATAATGAAATAATTATACAACTTACCATCATGTAGAATCTGTGGAAGCTCTGAGCTTATTTTTCTGCAACTAGATAGTCTCATCTGGGGGCAATATGAGACAGTGACAGATCATCAGGCATTAGATTCTCATATGAAGCACACAACCTAGATCCTTTGGATGGGCAGTTCACAACAGGGTTCTTGCTCCAAAGAGTATCTAATGCTATCAATGATCTAGGAAGGGGCAGAGTTCAGGCAATAATATGAGCCATTATTATTGGTTGGCTGTAAGTACAGGTGAAGCTTCCCTGGTTTGCCTGCTGCTCACCTCTTCTTGTGTGGTGTGGTTCATAATAATCCATGGACTGCTACCGGTCTGTAGCATGGGAGTTGAGGACTCCTGCTCTGGGTGGTCCTACCATAGATAAAAAAGTAAAAGTAAGGAACTTTTGATCTCAAAAGAATGCTGAAGCAAAGTTATGTTACATATGCTTGTCCCAACAAGGTCTCACTATTACTGACTTCATTCCTCCTCATTTGAAGTTGGAAAGAGACATATTTACTTTGTTGGAACAAGATGTGCTCTTCTACGTGCTGGTTAGTTATCATGATAACAGCAATTTTGTTAGAACAAATGCTCTGCTACCATTTGCCAAAAGATTGTCATAATAAATATACAAATCGCTCAACTCTAGGCTCAGGAGATTGTAATAAAATTAGAAAAATGTTTCACAATAACAAAAATGCTAGTATGCTACCTGGTTGTGGACACCTAATACATTGTATAACCCAAACAGTATGAGGACACCTTCAATTTAGCCATCAATTTATCAAAGAACTTTTGTAAGTTGGGTTTTGTAAGTTGCAGGAGATAAAGATGGAGCAGATGTAGTTTTGATCCTTAAGGTGCTCATAATAGAGCTGTCTCTATTTCATTTCTGTGCTTTTTCAATAGAATTTACAAAGAAAATATTTCCATTTATGTTTTCACTTCACTTAACAAATAACTATCGAATGTCTTTTAGATACTAACCATTTTTCTAATGCAACAGAACACAACAGAACACAATTAAAAATACAGACAGGAGCTTGTTATTATCATTGTCATTATTTTTTTATTTTACTCCTTTATTCAGTTCTTACTGTGTGCTAGATGCCCACTGGAAGCTTATAATTTATTATTGATTGTGTGCCAGACATATGTGATGAAGAATGAAAGTTCTGGTTAAAAAAAAAAAAAGTAGGTATGATTCAAGGGAAGCATGCAGAGTGAGAAGAATTTTTCTAGGTAAAGAAGCAGAAGAATAATGTTTGACAGAAGGAACATGCAACAAGATTGTGTGTTGGCCAGAAGGAACATCTAAGGAGATTGCCTGTTTGGCAGGAAGAGCAGCAAGTGCAAAAGACCAGATGCTTGAGTGAACTTTGCAGGGTTTCTGAGCAGTTCACTTTTGCTAGCACCAAAAGTGTGAGATACCAGAGGTTGGGAATGAGGTGAATACTTAGCTAAGGCAAGTTTATGACAGACTTTTTAATACTACAGAAATGAGTAGATTTTATCCTGTGGGCCATGGGAAGTTTACCAGGTAGAATGCTTTGGACTGCAAATACTGATGAGCAGTGGTGAAAACAGTAGGAACCAGAGTTGTTTTGTTTGTTCAGTGATATCCTAGGGATCACTCTTGTCCCTCTTTCTGTGCTGTCGACAGTGTTTTATTCATGTCTCCTTTCATGGTCGGGTAATCTGCAACAGCTCCAAACATCTTGTTCTCACAACACAACATCTCAAGGGCTTCTTTTCTTCACCTGTGTTTTCTAAATAGGGAGAAAACTTAGAAGCACACAAGGGGCTTCCTGTAACATTTCATTGGCTGTGTTACACTACCTGCTCATTCCCAAACCAGGCACTGGGAATGCAAATATGTGATTAGCTTAGAATTAACGTTTCTCTTTCTGAGGCTGAGGAGGGAGATTCGGATAATAAACATCCCAAAAGACTTGTGTTTCTTCTGCAAGAAAGAATAAGGAATGTATTGGTAGGGAGCCGACAATGTTTGCTGCAGGGGCTCATTGGAGACATGGGAGCAGGGGAGTCACAAGATTAAATTTGAGTATTAAGGCATTCTGGTCATGGTGTAAAATGGGTTAGCAAGCTTTTCCTGTAAAGGACCAGGCGGGAAATATTTTAGACTATGTGGTCTCTGTCATAGCTACTTACCCCTGCTGTTGTCTGCTGTTGTAGAGTGAAAGCCACCATGATTCTATGTAAGCAAACAGGCATGACTGAGCTCCTATAAAATTTTATTTACAAGCCATAAGGCAGATTTAATTTGGACTGTGGCCTATAGTTTCCTGGGATTGGTGGAAGGTTACCATGGAAAGAAACCAGGAGACAAAGGAAGCTTTTGCAATAGTCAGCTATAGTTTCCGTCACACATCCTTGGACTAGTATCAATGTATTATAAGGTTTTCACCCATCCATGGTGGAATAAAGTTAGGAATCTCAGTTACTCATTTTAATATGTTGGACTTTGTTTTTATGGTGTTATGCCTTTTTATTTGTTTTGCTTAATTTTTTTCATGTAAGAACTAACATTAGTAGTTGACGGTTTTCTTTTAAATAGAAGCCATTTTGTAAATGTTTATGTTCCCAGTGGCAGTGGGAATATAAAGCAGAGACAGAAGAGAGGTGTAGTCTATATGATTTAGTGATAATTGAATGAGAAAGGCTTGGGGGACCGAGAGAAATGTCAGATGATTTACAGGTTTCCAGGTCGTACACTAGTATTTAACCTGGACATGAGGAAGGAGTAGGAAATTTTCTGGTGAATACAGAAGAGCAAAGAGCTGCAGGTCAGCAGAAAGGACCATTTTTTTCCTATGCATGTTTAATGGAATATTCATGTAGGATATTTTGAGTAGGTAATTGGATTACCAGCATTTATAACTCACATCCTACTAGTTTGACTCTCAGTAACAAGACTTGTCAAAGATCAAAGAATCTGAAAGTTGATGAAAATGTCCATGTGTATCACCATCAGTTACCAAAAGTCAGCATCCACAGAACACAGAATTGGGACAGGTGAACTTAATAGATAAAGATGACTATCAGAGTTGTGTTCCTCTTAGGGAATGATAGTCTCCATGACCTGTGTGAGTCATGGCTGCCAGAAAAGAAAGAGAGCAAGGAGTGTATTAAAGAAGCACAGCAAATTCAGTCCTAGAGTGCCCTGCTTGACTTCATATCATAGTTCTGATTTCTAAAATACCATTTTCTGCAAAATATGCTTTCTGTTTTTCCCCTCTTGTAGCCTGCAACCAAACAGAATCCCTTCAGTGGGGCATTTTTGTGTTCTTCCTTTAAAAACAGCAACATATAAATAACAAAAAGAAGTAAGAGAAAGAGTGTTTTTTTATAGGCTAGTATTTAACGTAAACTTGAGAGTGAGTATCAACATTATACTTAGAATTTACAGACTGGGTAGGAAGACGAGATAGAAATCTAAAGATTACTGACTCAAACACAGTGTCCTTTCATTGCTTTATTGTCACATCTCTGAATTCACAACTATGAATTATATTCGTATGCACTATAACTTTAGAAAGCACCTTCCCAAACCAAATATTAAGTGATTTATTGTAATTTCTTTGACTTATTATAGAATTGACTTTCCCAGTGCTCATGAGAATTATTGAGAATTTGCTACATAGTAACATCTCAGCTGTGTCCACAAGAGCTATCTGTCTCCTTGTCTTAATGACTATTGGCTCACTAGGAATATTGGTTTTGGCATTAAAATGATATTTTTCTAAATGCAGATAGGACCAGGGATCACTCTTGAACATTAATGTCCAAGCATCTTAAAATTACACATCAGGTTTCATAATCTGACTTCTGCCCCACTCTCCATCTTTAGCCCTTTTCCCTGTGCGCCCTTTCTCTGGCATTACTGAGCTGCTGGTAATGTCCTACTCACTCGTTGACTCTTTCAGGCCTCACTCCTGCTCTTGCTGCTGTGTGCTGTTACCCTTTCCTGCCCTCTACTGCTTTTAATCTGGCTAGCCTCAACATTTCAGTCCTGCTTGGGCGTGTGTTCTAGAAAAGCCATCCCTGATATGCTTTATTTTCATTGTTTTTAAACCCTAATGCCTAGCATGTATGTAGCAGGACTCAATAAGAAATTTCTGAGTAAAATAAAGACTGTTTTTACAAAGATGATGTGCAAGACTGTTCTCTGCAGTCTTGGAGCAGAGGGGACAGACATGTGGGGGAATAAGTACAGTTCAGGTGGTAAAGATGCAGTAGAAAAATCAGTGAAGTCAGAAGGCAGCCTCAAGAAGGAGGTACCTTTTTATCTGGGGAAAGACATGCAGAATCAAGGAAGACTTCACATATTGTTTTAAAAGATGAAAATAAGGTCAGTTGTTGTGTCTCACAACTGTAATCCGAGCATTTTGGGGGGGCTGGAGGAGGTGGATCACAAGGTCAAAAGATCAGGAACATCCTGGCCAATCATGAAACGCCATCTCTACTAAAAATATGAAAATTAGCTGGGCATGATGGTGCATGCCTGTAATCCCAGCTTCTTGGGAGACTGAGACAGGAGAATCACTTGAACCAGGGAGTCAGAGGTTGCAGTGAGCTGAGATTGTGCCACTGCACTCCAGCCTGGTGACAGAGAAAGACCTTGGCTCAAAAAAAAAAAAAAAAAAAAAAAAAAAAAAAAAAAAAAAAGAAGAAGAAGAAGAAGAAGAAGAAAAAAAGAAAAATAAATTTGTCAGAATAGTGGAGGGAAACATTTTAGATATTAGGAAGACATTGTGCACTAATAAAGGTGTCTGTAGTAGTTTTGGAAATCATTTATAAGGTACTATTGTTGCAGAAAACAGGAGGCAGGAGAGACCCAGTGGGTGAAACAGGAGGATTTTATTTAGATGCACACCAGTTCAGTGGATTTGCATCCAAATGCTGAGTCCTGAGCAAAGACAGAGCCTGGCTTATAAAGGCAAGCTTACAGAAGCAGAACAAAGGCAGTTAATCATATAGTGACAGTTTTGCAACCTCAGCATAACTTGTGACTTTGCAACTACATTGAAGGAAAAGAGGAACTTGCAAAATATATGCATTTGTACAAATAGCTATGAGTAAATGCTGAGGGGAAGGGGAGACAGTAAAGGAATTTGTTTTCTTAACCTTGCTCTGGGATGTCTGGACCCATACCTGTGGGCTCTGGCTTCTCAGACAGGGTCAACACGACCTTACCTGGGCCCTGCCTGTTACTATCCTTAGAGTCAGAGTAGCTAAGTGTAGGAAAACTTGTTTCTCTTTAAAACTAAATTTCCTTTTCATTACATTTACTGCTTCATGATTAGGAAGTGGAGAACAACATACTGTGTTACCTTATATGTTTCTACTGTATTTTAAAGTTGTGTTTCTGGTGGTTTTGTTCATTTATGTTGGGTGGATGAATTTGTGAGTGAATCTCATCAAGTGTCTCCCCAAGTGGTTTGCTGAAGTCTTAGAGAATGATTTCCTAAGAAACTATTTCATGAAACACTAAACACTCAAGTTATGAGATAAAATAAAATGTTGTCTTAAATCTATTTTTATAAAGGCAATAGTTTTTAACTGTTCTAAGTGGTTCATTTTAACTGAATATATGGATTTCTCAACAGAACAAGACTTAAAGCTGACATCAGAGGAAGAATCACAAAAGCTTAAAGGCAGTGAAAATAGCCAGCCAGAGGCATGGAAAATTTTACATTTAAATTTTGGATTTAATGTTGTTTTCTTTGCTTTAATAATATTAGGTAGTCCAAATGAAATTACCTTTCAGACTAGGTTTTGAGAGTCAATAGATTCTTTTTTCTAAGAACTTTTTAATAGATTCATAAAATTTAATAAATTCAGCAATCTCATTAACAGAAGAATCAATAGATTCTAAGTTAGCAATTGAAACTTAACTTAAAAAACATAACCACTATAAAATTTAAAATACTCTTACTTTACAATATTCTTATTTAAAATATTCTTATCTGCCTTTTTGATTAGCTTATAGGTAATCTTTCCTTTTGGAATAGAGGCAAAAGAAATTCCAGAACATTGTTCTTTTATTCTTACAACACCCTGACGTGATAAAGAAACTAACATCAATTATTGGATTATATTATTAAGCAATGGAACTATGAACAATGCAAAACTGATGGTCCCTGAGCTGGATTCGTGGTTGAAGAGTAATCATGGCCAGTGATTGAAAATCTGCAGTTTTATATTGCAGTCACTGATAGCAAGGTGAAAGATATATTCTGCCTTGTGATCTCTCATTGACCTCAGCGTTTCTCTTCAGGGAGGGAACCAGGTCATAAAAGCAACCCAAATGCCTATTACAAGAATCATATCTTGCAGAACGGGACCTTTGGTGTTAGTGCAGAAACACAATAACATTCGCACTTACTACAGTTGCAGAAAATCAGTACAGGTTATTAAAATTTTTATCCACTGTCATTAGTACACGTTAGACTATATTAGAACTGGACTTAAGCAGATAAACTAGATACATAACACTATCATATTACAACATATAATTTGAATTAAAATTTAAGAATTTGCATTTCTTTCTTTTTGGTGTTGATTTCAACTTCTAATAATTGAAAACATGCCTAAAATCCAGTTAGTAATCTGTAGAGGCTCACTGGTTAGAGTTTGGTGAGGTAAACTCTTTTCAAGTGAGGAATTGCAACACTACAAATCATCTGCTGATGCATTTTTGGCAGATTTAACACATAAACAATTAAGTTGAGACCAAACAAATGGTGACAAAGTTAAGTTTGCTCGTTCATGTTTTTCTTCTTCCGTTGGCTAAGGTGAATTATTTTTCCCATGTTAGTCAGAAGCCAGTGATGTGGCAGTAGCTGAACGTAGATTAAAAAGTTAATTTTTAATTTTAATTAATTATTTATTTTAACAGTTAAATTTTAATTTTAATTATTTTCTAATTTTTCATTGTCTATACTTGATTACTTAAAATAAAATTATTTTAAAAATATGCATTCCAAAAGAGGAGACATCACAGAAATACAACAAGCAAATTAACCTTCTATTTTTGCATTTGCAGGAAATGTCTCAAGAACCAGAAACAAACAAGGATTGTGATAGAGAGGTATACCATTATATTCAAATGTTTCTGTTGAATTAGATTTTTACATTATGTTGTTGAATAAAGTGTTGTAAGTGTAGGCATACATGATCCTATCATGTAAGTAGCATAAATCATCAGTGAAAAATTTAATATTTAACTCAGAAAGAATTCTGTAGATTGAGTTTTAAAGAGATACAAACTCCAGAGATATTCTTTCATTATTATGGAATAATCCTGAATGGTGCCGTAAAGTGCTAGGTCATGCCACTTTAGGAGCTTTGGATCCATCATTTTATCTTTCTTGGTTTTAGTCTGATTATCAATAGATAATGTGGCTAAAGAAGATAATTTCTTATTCTGTGTATCTTCCAGCTAGAAAATTGTACGGCTATCGAATGTGAAATTTGGGGAGCATCTTATTTTCTGGGCATCTACGCTTGTACCTCAGCAGTTTCGCTCTGCTCCTTGTGTTGTGGCGAACTTTGGTTCCCATGTTTCAGTGAGAACCATCATGTTTTTGATATCCCAGGAACCAAATGAAAAAAGAATGATCAAAAGCAGTGGGGGAGAAGAATATCTCAGTGCAGAAAAGGGCAATCTTACTTTCTATTCCTGAAGCCCCACAGTGTCTCATCCTGTAAATCTGACTGCTTAATGTGAGATCTAGGTGGTAAAGACAGAAGAAGACACATTTTACATCCTTGTCTTTTTATTTGTGTGTTCCCACGAGTCAAATGGGATAAATACATATATAAGATTCTGAAGAGTGGTTGGGAATAAAAGCACAAAATGAAGGAGGGCCTTTTTTGAATTTTGGAAAATTCTATTTTATTCAGTCAAACAGAAATGAAGCAAACTTTACAATGATATGATAATTACATCTTAAAATTAGATGGTAATTGTTCTGTATATATGATCAAACTTAAGTGTGAAATATTTTTAATGACTACAATAATGACAAACTGAGTCAATTGATAAAATCCATTAAAAAGGTTCTTTTTATTCAATAAAGTGAATATCCTTAATATCCTTAATATCAAACTTCCATTCAAGGCTGAAGAAGACATGAAGAAGCACGGAAGTAATAATACGGGATTACCAGAAAACCTGACTAATGATGCCGCTGCGGGCAATGGTGATGATGGATTAATTCCACAAAGCAAGAGCAGAACACCTGAAAGTCAGCAATTTCCTGACACTGAGAATGAAGAGTATCACAGGTAAGCCTATGGCAACATTTAATAGGAGATAGCCATATGCTGTCAAACTAATCCTAATTTGGACTAATATTCATGATTAAAAATTTTATATTTTTCCTAGGATATTCAGCCTTGCCTGGTAATCAGAAAAATGAAAATCAGAAAAAATGAGTTACCATTTTTTCCAGTCATTAATTTATTTGAAAAATAACGAGTATTAGCAAACGTGAGGAGAAAGGAATTTCTTTACGTTTTAGTGAACTTTTATTTTAGCTTCAGAGGTACATGTGCAGTTTGTTATATAGGTAAACTGTATCATGGAGGTTTGGGCTACAGATTATTTCATCAGCCACATAATAAGCAAAATACCCAAAAGGTAGTTTTTTGGTTGTCTCTCTCCAGCCATGCTCCACCCTCAAGTAGAACCTTTTGCCTGTTATTCTCCTCTTTGTGTCCATGAGTTCTCATTGTTTAGTTCTCGCTAATGAGTAAGAATATGTGGCATTTGATTTTCTGTTTCTGCATTAGTTTGCTTAGAATAGTGGCCGCCAGCTCCGTCTGTGTTGCTGCAAAGGAAATGGTCTCATTGAAAAAGACATGTCATACACTGTTGGTAAATGCATTTGGAATATTAATTGAGTAGCATATTCACACACACATATATAACATAGTAAGGATATAGATGTCTGTTAAGGATACTTTTATAGATTTGTTACATATATACTTACATATAAGAACATTTATTACAGCATCATTATATCAAAAGATGGATCCTTATCAGTAGGAATTTATCATTATTAAAAGTAAATCCTTACCAATAGGAAATAGCTCAATTTTCATTCCCAGAAAATAATGTAGTATGGAACCATTTTTTACAAATGAGGTTAGATCTAGAGTATACTGATTATTTCACAATTAAAATGTATTTAAAACCTTTACTTTAATAACATATCTTAAGATAAATTTTTTAGAATTCTTGTAATATCTGCTGTGTTGCAAATGGAAGCTACATGCTCCATTGACACTGTACCTTGATTGCTAGTTATTAAATTTTTGTTGTCAGTGCCTGAGTGCTGAAATATTGGATCTTCAGTCTGAATATTGCCAAGGGATTCTATGGGGATCTATATTTAATATAAACATTTCAGTATATTGGGTAAAACTTTTATTAAAATGTATCAAAGGATCTTTCATCTACTAAACCAGGATTTGGCCAGATTTTTCTGCAAAGAGCCAGTTAGTAAATATTTTAGGCTTTGCAGACTATGTATATATTTTTGAGACAGGGTCTCTGTTGCCCAGGCTGGAGTGCAGTTGTGTGATCATGGCTCACTGCAGCCTCAACTTTCTGGGCTCTAGTGATCCTCCCACCTCAGCCTCTCTGCTAGCTGGGACCACAGGTGTGCAACATCACACCCAGCTAATTGACTCTGTGAACTGTAGAGTGAATAAGCGTGGCTGGGTTCCAAGATACTTGACTTACAAAAACAGGCAGTGGGATTTGGCCCACAGGTGCTAATGTGCTGACCTTGTGCTAAAAGGAAGGTGCTGCTAATGCAGTAACTCTTATTCATAAAAGTGTCCTGCATGTGTGACATTATCCTTCCTTTTAGAAAAGGATATATTTCAGCATTCACCACACCACATTTTTCCACAGTGACTTCATATAATTTTTAAATTTGCATTTATAAAATAAGACTATTTTCTGCATTTCTGCCGCTTTATTCCTATGAATAGAACTCAGTAGTTTACTGTGTTCAATTACTTTGTATATTTGATGAGTATCAACTGTTCTAGAATTGGCTGATTTTTATCAAGCCAGAAATACTCTCCTTGAAACGTTTAGTGTTTCTTGGTCTTTATGTATAAGCATGAACAATGTGATATTCAGCTTATGGAATCTAGAAATGTTTAAGGTGACATTTAGTTCTATAGTTTTAAGAATTTAACACCTCAGTCTGGCATTTTTAATGCCATATGTGTATAATTTTATAATCTTTAAAATATATAATTGTTATGTAAAATTTGAAGACTACACCTGTTATATATAAAATTTGATATTAATTGTCTATTGCTGTTCCATGACTGTGGAAGAAAATTACAACATTCTCAGCCATGAATTCTAAGTTTGATGTCCTTAACAGAACTGTCTACACTCACGAACTCAATTTGCTTTTCATTCACTCTTGATCTCACACCAGTAAGTCTTCAGTTTCAGTACTCCTCCAACATTGTTTTTCCTCAAGATTATCACTAATTTTTTTCTGTAATAAATCTAGGCATTTTTCTTACACATTTTATTTAATCTGTTAGCAGAATTTGAGCCAGTGGAGGACATCTCCTCTCTAACAGCGTCTTCAACTTGGCTTTCAGGACCTCACTCCCTCAAGCTTTTCCTCCTGCCTTTCTAATCCATTCATCATGGCCTCTTTTACTTGCTCCTTCTCATCTTTCTCCATTTGGACATTGTTTTTTCCCAGGGCTCAGTCCTCAATCTTCTCTCTCGTGACTTTTTCTTTTTTTGAGACAGAGTTTCACTCTGTCACCCAGGCTGGAGTTCAGTGGTGTGATCTCGGCTCACTGCAACCTCCACCTCCTGGGTTCAAGTGATTCTCCTGCCTCAGCCTCCTGAGTAGCTGGCATTACAGGTTCGTGCCACCATGCTCGGCTAATTTTTGCATTTTTAGTAGAGACAGCATTTCCCCATGTTGTCCAGCCTGGTCTCAAACTCCTGACCTCAGGTGATCTCTCTGTCTTGGCCTCGCAAGGTGTTGGGATGACAGGCATGAGCCACTGCACCCAGCCCCTCGTGACTTTTTCTACCGTGTATATGCTAGTGATTTCCAAATGTATGTCTCCGGCTCAGATCTCTCTCCCTAATTCCAGATTTCCATATGAGCCTGCCTACTTGACATCTCTATTTGGTTAGCTATTGGGTATCACACACTTGTCAGACTCAAAATTGGGCTACTGATGGCCTTCCTGAAATCTACCCCTCATGTATTCTTTCCTACTTTGGTTAAGGGCAACCCTTCCAGTTGCTCTGCCAAAAATCTCATTGTCATTCTTGATTCATCTCTCTCTCCGTCTCTGACACCTTACATCTATTCTCTCAGTAAATCTTGTCAGGTCTACCTGAAGGTATGTCCAGAAGCCAGTCATATCTTCTACATCTGAGCCACCCTCATGTGCAGTCTACATGAGTGTCATAGACTGGTAATTGATAGTCCTGGCTTTTAAAAACTTCCCTTTTCATCAATTCTTAACTCAGTGGATGTACCTAAAATATAAGTCAAATTGTGTCAGTCCTGTGCCCCAGCCCTTCTGATTGCCTCCCATTTCACTCTGAGTATGTGTCAAATTTCCTCCTAATTATCTCCCTTGCTCTGCTTTAGCCACACTGAACTTCTTGCCATCCCTTATCTACCCCTAGTGCTTAAAGACTGCAAGCACACCTCTGTACTTGGCAGTTCCCTGTGTCTGGAATGCTTTTTCCCCAGATATCCTCCTAGCTTACTCTTTCCATTCCTTCAGTTCTTTATTTAAAACCTCCTTTCGACTAAGAAGTAGAAAAAGGGTAAAAAGAATCACATTATGGAACAACCACTTTCTGAGGAAGAACCATGTACTACCCAGACGCATCATGCTTAAGATTCAACTGGGAGTGTACCAGGGAGGCTCTCTAACGTAATCAAGGGAAGGTTCAATGAAACAAAGTGATTTATCATCTCTAACTTCAAACCAATTTGTATCTTGACATCAACGCTCTTAACCTTATATCATCATTTCTTAGAGTCGTTGATATACAAATAAAAGGTTTTTGTATTAGAAAGAAAAAATCTCCTTTCTCAGCAGAGACTTTTCTGACCATCCCAACTTTCCCACCACCCTCCCCATCAAACACGTAAACATTTCATTTTCCTGCTTTAGTTTTTCTCCTCTAACGTACTGTATATTTTGTCTTCTCTGTCTGTTGTTATTGTGTGTTTATCTCACTCTCATGAATAGGGATTTTATTTTTCACTACCATTATCCTTACTGCTTAGAAAAAGGCCTAGCGTATTGGATGTAGCTACCTAATAAATCCTTATTAAATGAGTGAATGGAGTTTATCCTGGGTATATTGTTTGATTGATTCTCACTTTAAAATTTTGACATGAGTCATTCTAATAGTTTTGTCTGGTAATTATACGCATTTTAAAATTTGTTTTGGCTTCTTATAATAAGCTACATTCTTTATATTAATTTTTTTTATTTAGGGAGAAAAGCCCAATATTGTGGTTATTCATTATTTATTCTTTTACTAGTAATCATAATTGTAATTACGGTAAACTGAGCCAGAGGAATTGCAAACTTTACTAGTATTTGATTTGATTTGATTTTTGAGATGGAATCTCACTCTATCGCCCAGGCTGGAGTGCAGTGGAGGGGTCTCATTTCACTGCACCCTCCGCCTCTTGGGTTCATGCATTTCTCCTGCCTTAGCCTCCTGAGGAACTGAGATTTACAGGGGCATGCCACCATGCCCGGCTAATTTCTGTATTTTTAGTAGAGACTGGGTTTTACCTTGTTGGGCAGGCTGGTCTCGAACTCTTTACCTCAGGTGATCCACCCACTTCGGCCCTTCAAAGTGCTAGGATTACAGGCGTGAGCCACTGCACCCGGCCACCTGCTTTAAAAAAAAAAAAAAAAAAAAAAATTGGGTGGCACATTTAATGGACTTACAAATTCTTTTCAGGGGATTATGAACCTTTAGTATTTGAAATAAAAAGACAGAGTTGGAAATTTTTTGCTTCCTATAGTAAGAGGAATACTGGTCAAGCACTGGCTATTCTGATGGAGCAGGTGCTGCTGCTTGGCTGTATTTCAGAAGCAAGCTGCTCACATCTGTATTGGTTGGCGAGCAAGACCAGTGGTCATTGATTGGTTGACTAGATTTCAAACTGGCTCTGGGTGGCTTCTTGTTACCATTGGTACAGGTCATTTCTTTCCTAAGTTAGACTCAACTTTAACCAAACATTTTCGGTTTAAAAGTTGCCTTCAATTAACTATGTTCAAAATGAAACTATTTTGTATTCCAGAATTTTAGACCTCATTTTAAAATTGTGGTCACGATGAATTGGATAATAATAGCTCTCAGGAAGATCTGTTTACAATTTTAAAATAGATATTTCTCTGCATAATTTATTCCTTAAAATTAATTGTCTTGTTTCTGCTGTTGGTATTTCTAGAAGCTTTTGCTCAAGTCCTAACATAATCTCCAGTAGGAGATTTTAGTCTCTTTGTCAGTTAATGTATGTATATGGTAGTGATATTCTCTTTTTAAATTCCTTTTCTTTTCTTGTTCACTGTCTTCTCTGTACAATAACAGTGATATTCTTATACATTTTTACCTCATTAAAAATAATTACAGTTTTCAGGTCATGTGATGCCAACATGTTTGTTCCTTTTGCTTGGTGTGTGTGCTGCTATTCAGGTTCTGTTGTAGTTCTACATGAATGGCAGCTTTTTAAAATAACTCTGTGAAGAATGACATTGGTACTTGGATAGAAATTGTATTGGATCTGTAGACTTCCTTGAGCACTATGATCATTTTCACAATATCAATGCTTTCAGTCCAGGAACATAGGATGTATGTTCATTTATTTGTGTCATCTCTGATTTTCTTCATTGGTGTTTTCCAGTTATCCTTTTATAGTTGACTCACCTCCTTCGTTACGTATTTTCCTAGGTATTTTACTCTTTTGCAGCCACTGTCAAAGGGACTGGGTTCTTGACGTGACTCGCAGCTTGGTTATAGGTGGTGTATAGTGGTACTACTCATTGGTATTTGTACATTTTGTAGCCTCTGAGACTTTACTGAATTCATTTATCAAGTCTAAGAGTGTTTTGTAGGAGTCTTTAGGGTTTTCTAGGGATAAGATCATATCATTGGTGAAGAGATAATTTGACTTTCTTTTTTTCAATTTGGATGTCCTTTATTTCTCTTGCCCAATTGCTCTGCCAAGGACTTCCCAGTTTTATTCTTAACATACATGAAATAAAAGTAAAATCAAAAGTGATTAAGGATTACTTTATTTCACATCTCTGTCGCATACACAGATAAAATTAATTCAAAGTTGTATGTTAAAAACACAATATTAGACCTTGTCTTGTTTCAAAAGGAATTTCTAAGTTGTCTATAAAATACAGAGGAATCAAGAATATAAGTGGAAAGTGTTTCCCAAAAATAAATATAAAAAGTATGGGTTAACACAGGGCTTCCCAATCCCCAGGCCATGGACCAGTACCAGTCCCCTGGACTGTTACGACCTGTGCCACAGAGCAGGAGGCTAGTGGCAGGTAAGCTAGCAAAGCTACATCTGTTTAAAGCCACTCTCTGTCACTCACATTACTGCCTGAGCTCCTCTTCCTGTCAGATCGGTGATGGCATTAGATTGTCATAGGAGTGTGACTCAAACCCTGTTGTAAGCTGCTTACACAGGGGATCTAGGTTGTTCACTCCTTATGAGAATCTAATGCTTTATGATCTGTCACCATCTCCTGTCACCCCCAGATGGGACCATCTAGTTGCAGGAAGACAAGCTGAGGCTCCCACTGATTCTGCATTATGGTGAGCTATGTAATTATTTCATTATATAAAAGTAATAATAGAAATAATGTGCACAATGAATGTTATGTGCTTGAATCATCCTGCAACCATCCCCCAACTCAGGTCTACAGAAAAATTACCTTCCACAAAACCAGTCCCTGGTGCCAACATGGTTGGGGAGAGCTGGATTAAGAGATGTGAGACCCCTTTGCCTTGTCTTGGATTAATGTGCAAATATACATTGTGTGAATGACATCTGAGGGCACCATCTTGCCCTGTAGATCATTTTAGGGACACCTCCAGTATTTCATGAAAATCAAAATTTCTTCTAGTGATGAACAAAATGATACCCAGAAGCAAGTTTCAGAAGAACAGAATGCTGGAATATCACAAGAAGAGATTCTGACTGGTAAACAAGAGCAGATGGAAGTGGCTGAAAAGAAAATGAATTCTGAGGTATTTTCTTTAGTCATTTTCAAATGTTTTAATATGTGTATTTATTTAAAAGACAACTTTATGTATTTTGGAAAGTATAAAGGATTTTAAAAACATATATATACACACACTCCATAGATCCTTTATCATATATCTATATATGTACATACAGGATAAAACCATGTTCTTAATTCAACTGCATTTGCCTGCAACTGTAGAGTAGTGATCTTCACAATGGCCTCAATCCAAAGGAGAAGCATTTCATATGTTTCATAAGAATTGATGATCTTTCCAATATCAAAAATAAGTTTTGCTACTAACAACAGATTTTCTAGTTTTTGGACATTAGTTCATCTTTTTAAAATATTGATAGAGAAATCAGTTTGTTATTTTCACTGATAGGAAAGTAGGAAATATATAGCTGGGTCAGAGGCCACATTGTGGATGTCATTATCCTTGCTTTTGAGGAGAGTAACAGTTTGCTCCAAGAAGTTTCTCATTTCAATGCAAAGAGTTTTGAATACAATGGCATGCCATGATATACATTTAGTGATAATTTATTGACAAGCATTTTGTTCCCAGAGAAATATTTCAGTATATTTCCCTTATTTCACACTTATTACTATTTCAAACATTATAAAGAGGAAAGAAAAGTTATTGCAATGGCAAATAATCTCACGATTTCTAAGAAAAGCTTTGTAAGTTGTATCTTATTTACCATTTGTATTTTGAAATATAGGGCTTCTTTTGTATTAATATATTTACACCACAAAAGTAACCGTGATTTTATGAAGTCGCCCATGCTGGAGTGCAATGGCACGATCTCAGCTCAGTGCAACCTCTGCCTCCCAGGTTCACACGACTCTCCTGCCTCAGCCTCCTGAGTAGCTGGGTTTACAGGTGCACACCACCACACCCAGCTAATTTTTTGTATTTTTACTAGAGACAGGGTTTCACTATGTTGGCCGGACTGATCTCAAACTCCTGACCTCATGATCTCCGCCCACCTCAGCCTCCCAAAGTGCTGGGATTACAGGTGTGAGCCATTGCTCCCGGCTGCATTTATTTTCTGACCTCTCCTTTTAAGAATCATGATCTTAAATGAGTTCAGTGTTGTTTGTAGAAGTGCAATGCTTAGATGCCGATGTGTACATTGTGGAAGGGTACAATGCTTAAACAGTTATGAATAAATGCAATTCCTATAACTGACTGTAAAAATATTAGAAAAGCAGTATATTGATAAAACTTTCTTCAGAAAAAGGAACTTAAAGAACTTTAAGAAATTGCTTCTGTCCAAATATATGCATAGCTAAGGTTCTTACAATGGTGTGGTTGATAGGTTAGATATCAGAGTATAAACCCAATTTTAAAAATATATGCAAGCATATTAATCTTATATTTTATGCATCTGGTTTTTTTATAATTCAGAGAAAGGCTTTTCCAATTCTGAAATTCTAAAAATCCTCCAGTGACTTATTTTTCATGGTCTTTAAATAAGTATTTCGACTTTTTGGAATTTACACATTTTTAGATTTGAAGTTTTGTCCAACTTTTTTCCCGTTAAATATCCACTATGGGAATTCTTTCCTTATACAAATAAATGTCATTCTTCAATTTCAGAAGAAATCACGATATGTCATTCTCTTGAGTGCTAATTAGAAGTTCCCTTTGTTTACTTAGGTTTCTCTTACCAATAAGAAAGAAAAAGATCTCTTGCATGAAAATCGCATGTTGCAGGAAGAAATTGCCATGCTGAGACTGGAAGTAGAAAAAATAAAACAGCAGAGCCAGCTAAGGGAAAAGAAACTTTTGGAGGAAATTGAAAGTGTGAAAGCAAAGAATGATAAACTTCTAAAGGCTGTAAAATTGAGTGAGGAAACATTAACAAAAATTAGTATTTAAATACAGTGGACAGCTTAGCATTTTGACAACTGAGAACAATGATAAACTTCTAAAGGCTGTAAAATTGAATGAGGAAGCATGAGTAAAAATCAGTATTTCAGTAGAGTGGACAGCTTAGCATTTTGACCGCTGAGAATGCTCAGTTCTGAACTGCAGAATGTAAGACACAGCTAGGAAACACTGGAAATGGAAATCCTATCATGTCGTTTTAGACTGACTACTGCCCTACATGACTGTGATCAATGTCAAATAGATGAAAGAGACTTCTTTACAGAGAACAAACATGAACAGGTTTATTTACAGGAAAAAATGAATTCTCATATATCTAACCTAAAAGATAACAGTGAGATTCTTTCTGAACAACTCTAATGTTGACAGCAAAATTAACAGCCTAAACATTAAGCTGCATCACACAGGATAAATTCTGAGAGACAAGATGGGGCAGGCCCCCATCTTTCCTGTTCAGACAACTTAGTCATTCTACTGTGTGGGCTTTGTAGACTACAAACCCATCAAGGGCAGAAGAGATCCTGTGGCACGGCACAGCTGCTTTACCAAATCATGGCCAGACTGCTTCTGTAAGCAGGCCCTGATCCTGCTCCTCATCACTGGACAGGACCTCCCACCTGAGGCCTCTAGCTACCCCCACCAGTGTTCCCTGGCCAATGGAGATTTGAAACCTTCCTGGGACAGAGTTCCCAGAGAGAGGGGAGGGGCACCACCTTTGCTGTTTGGGTACCTAGCCGTTCTGGCCCATGGGCTTTGGAGAGCCCAAGCTGACCAGGGGTGGAAGTGGTGTCTCAGTGCAGCACAGCCACCCTCCAAAAATGTGGCCAGACTCTTGTTTAAAAGTCGGTCCCCGACCACATTTGTAATCACTGGGTGCAGGCTTTCAACCAGGGTCTCCAGCCACCTTCACTGCTGTTCTCTGGCTGACAGAGGTTTCAGACCTCCCTGAGTCAGAGCTCCAGGGGAAGGACCAGACTGTCATCTTTGACGTTTGGACAACTTAGCCATTTCAGCCTTCAAGTTTCAGAGTGTCTGAGGCAACCAGGGGCTGAAGTGAACCCCCAGCAGAGCATAGCCACTCTACAAAAATGTGACCAGACTTCTTTTTTAAGCAAGTCCTTGTTCCTGTTCCTCCTGACTGTTCAAGACTTCTCAACTTGCCTCCAGCCACATCCTACAGGTGTGTACAGATTGGTGACAGGTTCATACCTCTGAGGTGCAGAGCTCCCAGAGGAAGGGGCGGGCTATCATCTTTGCCTTTTTGCAGACTTCACTGCTGATACCTTCAGGCACTGGAAAATAGGAGGCCATTGGGGACTGGAGTGGACCCCCAGCATACCACAGCAGCCCCACAGAAAAGTGGCCAGACTGTTATGTGGATGCCCATTTCCATATCTCCTCAATGGGTAGGCCCTCCTGGCAGGGTCTCCAGCCAGCCCCCCACTGGAACTATCAAGCCTGTAGCAACTTGGCAATTCCCTGGACTGAGCTTCCAGGAGCAACTGAAATCCTCTCTGCCGCTGCCTCTGCAGTGGAACTGCCCTTGCTTCCCTCAGAATATCAAGGGAGCAAAGACCCTAAGTGCCATATCGACACCTCCAACAAGCTGCAGTTGACCCAAGGAACACACCAGTCCATCTCCCACGGGTACCACACACCCTGCACTGTTCATCACCAGACAGGGAACCCTGGCTTGGGCTCACAGCACAGACCCTCCATCCTGGGGTGATTACATTAAGTAACTGCTAACTTACATCTCTCTCAGGTGGAGCCTCCAGGAGACAAGGAAAGTTGTAGAGCAACAAGTCAGATGATATGCAGCCCAGAGGGCAGGGACAGCTATCTCTCTAGCTCTGCTTGCTCTTATGAGACACTTTATCCCAGCACTTAAGGAGTGCTGCGGTCAGACCAGCCCTGTCTCATGTGCAATATTGCCCAGCACAGATCAGGTCTAAGAGTTACCTTCTTTAAAAAGGGGAGTTGCTTAAAAAAGAAGTCTGGCCATGTTTGTGTAGAGCAGTTGTGCTGTGCTGGGTTCACTTTTGAGAGAGTTCTCTGAGACCTGATCTCTGCTAGGCAGTTTTGCACATCAGGTGAGGCTGGTCTGACCTCAGCACCCCTTAGTCAGCTTGCCTCTCCCAGGACCCCAGCCAAGCCACACCTGCTTACAGGACACTCTCGGGTGCACACACCATAGCTTCTATACCAGTTGACCATGCCTGATTAGTGGAGAGCTGCAGCAAGGTGGCCCCTACAGCCATGCACCAGCCTGCACATCACCTCTCCATACTGCAGCCCTTTATATGGAAACTTCTCACATCCCTTTGCTGTGTGTGTTTACACAGGTGGGTTTTTCTGTACTTGCCCTGATAGCACTAGCACATGGGAGTGCAGCACACACCCCAACCCACACCAACTGCCACTGAAGATGAAGCTGTGGTTGGAACAGAGCCAAAAACCCCACCCCTGTCAACATCTCACCATTGAGGTAATGCTGTGCAGAGAAAAAGGGACCTTCTTATATCCTGAGCGACCACTGCTGCTTTGGGGTGGGGGGCTCAGAGAAGGCACCCAGAGGTGCACTGGCCAGCAGTCCACCCCAAACCAGCACTGCCTCCAGTGTAACAGCACACAGAGTCAGCAGGGGCCCCCTGGCCCACACCTCAGCTGTCTTGCCTCCACCTCTAGTCAACGCTCGCAGGAAGGCAGGGACTCCTGCATCTGCTAGCATTGCGCCGCAGCTGCCACACTTGGATCCCCTCAGTGCAGTGGACTCCAAACCTCGAGGAGCCAGAGAACAAAGATGGGGCCGAATACACGTTCCCCAGAGTTAAAGAACACAGTTCAGGAATTGAGAGCTGCGTGTTGGCCCCTAAAATCCTCCAAAAACAAAACCAGTTGGCTGAGTCTGCCTTACACCACAATCAAATCCTCAAGGTCATCAGATATAATAAAAGAAAAATACCCTGTCCAAAGGTCAGCAACCTCAACGACTGAAGGAGGATAAGCCCATAAAGATGAGAAAGGATCTGTGCAAGAACACTGAGAACTCAGAAAGTCAGCATGCCTCCTTTCCTCCAAATGACTGCATCAGCTCTCCAGCAAGTGTTCAGAACTGGGCTGAGGCTGAGATGTCTGAAATGATACAAGCAGAGTTCAGGATACGGGTAGGAATAAAGTTCACTGAGTGAAAGAAGTACCTTGTCATCCAATACAAGGAAGCTAAAAATCATTGTACAACACTGCAGGAGATGACAGACAAAATAGGCAGTACAGAGAAAAACATAACTGACCTGATAGAGCTGTAAACCACACTACAAGAATTTTCATAATGCAGTCACATGGTGATTGTGTGTGATGGCATTATGAAAATCATTGTAGTGTGTGTGGGCACCCGAGAGTGCCCTGTAAGCTGGTGTGCCCAAGCTGGAGTCCTGGGAGAGGCAAACAGACTAAGGACAGCAGAGGTCTGACCAGCTCCATCTCATGTGCAAAACCACCCAGCAGAACAGACGAAGCAGAGGAAAGAATCCCAGATCTTGAAAACTGGCTTTCTGAAATAAAACAGGCAGGCAAAAATGGGGAAAAAAAAGAATGAAAAGCAATGAACAAAACATCCGAGAAATATGGGATGATATAGATGACCAAATCTGTGACGAATTAATGTACCTGAAAGGGATGAGGAAAATGGAACCAACTTGGAAAACGTACTTCAGAATATCATTCATGAGAATATCCCCAACCTAACCAGACGGCCAACAATCAAATTCAGGAAATCCAGAGAACCTCAGTAAGATATGCCACGAGAAGATCATCCCCAAGACACACAGTCATCAGATTTTCCAAGGTCAAAATGAAAAAAAATACGTTAAAGGCAGCTGGGGAGAAAGGCAAGGTCACCTACAAAGGGAATTCCATCAGACTTAGCAGACCTCTCAGCTGAAACCCGACAAACCAGAAAAGATATTCAACTTCTTAAAGAAAAGAAATTTCAACCCAGAATTTCATGTCCAGCAAAATGAAGCATCATAAGTTAAGGAGAATTGAGATCCTTTTCAGACAAACAAATGCTGAGGGAATTCATTATCACCAGATCTATCTTACAAGAGCTCCTGAAGGAAGCACTAAATATGGAAAGAAAAGACCACCACCAGCCAGTACAAAAACGCACTGAAGTACACAGTCCAGTGATGCCAAAAACCAACCACATACACAAGTCTGCAAAATAACCAGCTGACAGCATGACGACAGGATCAAATCCACACATACCATGACTAACCTTAAATGGAAATGGGCTAAACGCTCCAATTGAAAGACATGGGGGCAAGCTGGATAAAGAACCAAGACCCATTTGAGTATGCTGTCTTCAAGAAACCCATCTTGCATGCAGTGCCATACATAAGCTCAAAATAAAAGAATGGAGAAAAATATTTCAAGCAAATGGAAAACAGAAAAAAAGCAAGTGTTGCACTCCTAGTTCCTGACCAAACGAACTATAGCAATAAAGATAAAAAAAGACAGAGGGCCGGGCGTGGTGGCTCACGCCTGTAATTCCAGCACTTTGGGAGGCCGAGGTGGGCAGATCTCGAGGTCAGGAGATCGAGACCATCCTGGCTAAGACGGTGAAACCCCGTCTCTACTAAAAATACAAAAAGTTAGCCAGGCACGGTGGCAGGTGCCTGTAGTCCCAGCTACTTGGGAGGCTGAGGCAGGAGAATGGCATGAACCTGGGAGTCGGAGCTTGCAATGAGCTGGGATCGCGCCACTGCACTCCAGCCTGGGTGACTGAGCGAGACTCCGTCTCAAAGAAAAGAAAAAAAAGAAGGAGATTACAAAGGTGGTCCTGACCTTTGATAAATCTCATTATTGATTGATACCAACCTGGGCTATCTTTATTGCTCAAACCAATAGGATAATTTGCTGAGGTTGGGGAGTTTCTCCCCTGCAGAGAGTTCCTAATCTCCCAAAATTTGGTTGAGATCTAAAGTTGATTTTGCTGTACAAGTCCTTTTCTGAAGTTTTACTCATCTCCAACAACGAAGGCAAGTTTTACTGCTTCCATGGCGATGGAGAGCAGGCACCTCCTTTCCTGAGTTTCGGCTTGCTTCTGACAGGAAAGGTGAGTGTCAGTTTTTTCCAGCTTCTAAGATGGCAGAGAACGATCACCAGCCTGAGCCTTATTTCCAGGTAAGTAGCTGAATTAGAATTTTGTCTTAAAATTTTTTCTAATGACTAAAATTTAAGATTATCCACCAACTGCTTTTAATTCCTCTTTACCACGAGAACACTCAGTAATCATATAAATGGTGCATTTGTTTGTTTTGCTCAATTCTTTGTGTTTGTTTGTGTTTGGGGTTTTATTGTTGTTTCACTTTTCTCCCATCTCTTCCTGACTTGGTCAAATCCAAGGAAATGTTCCAAATTGTGGGGAACAAGGCATCTGAATTGGCTAAAAGCCCTGTGGCTGCAAAAATGAAAGAAAAAAATCCAGTTATCAGAAAATATTTTTTATGTGTTTTTTTTTGTTTGTTTGTACATAAGCGGGCTCACCTACATAACAAGGCCATCTTGTGCTAGCCAAGGCCAGGCTGAAGCAGTAGTCTTGGTGACCCAGTGTTAAGATTCTGCCTGTTAACTACAGAAATCTGAGTTTGGTTCCTAAGTCTAGTTCTCTCTGTTTGATGTTTGTGTTACCTTTAAAATATCAGAAGTTTGTCCAAGCTATGATGTGGTAGTAAAAGATTCAAAAGGATTTTTCTTTTAAAGTTCTATGATTAAAAGTTTACTTAAAAGCAAATTTCCTTTTTTTAAAATTATACTTTAAGTTCTGTGGTATATGTGCAGAACATGCAGGATTGTTTTATGGGTATACACATGCCATGCTGGCTTGCTGCATCCATCAGTCCGTGATCTACAGTATGGATTTCTGCTAATTCCATCCCTCTCCTAGCTCCCCACCCTGACAGGCCCTGGTGTGTGGTGTTCCCCTTCCTGTGTCCATGTGTTCCCATTGTTCAACTTCCACTTATGAGTGAGAACACGTGGTGTTTGGTTTTCTGATTTTGTGTTAGTTTGCTGAGAATGATGGTTTCCAGCTTCATCCATGTGCCTGCAAAGGATATGA
Source organism: Macaca nemestrina (assembly GCF_043159975.1). Lineage (NCBI taxonomy): Eukaryota > Metazoa > Chordata > Mammalia > Primates > Cercopithecidae > Macaca > Macaca nemestrina. Next base: position 59,692,366 of record NC_092139.1, read on the forward strand.
ACTCATCCATTATTGTGGCTGCATAGTACACCATGGTGCATATATGCCACATTTTCTTTATCCAGTCTATCCTTGATGGGTATTTGGGTTGGTTCCAGTCTGTGCTGTTGTCAACAGTGCCTCAATAAACATACATGTGCATGTGTCTTTATATTAGAATGATTTATAATTTTGGAGGTATATACCCAGTAATGGCATTGCTGGGTCAAATGCTATTTCTAGTTATAGATCCTTGAGGAATCATCACACTGTCTTCCACAATTGTTGAACTAATTTATACTCCCACCAACAGTGTAAAAGCATTCCTCTTTCTCCACATCCTCTCCAACGTCTATTGTTTCCCGATTTTTTAATGATGGCCATTCTAACTGGCATGAGATTGTATCTCATTGTGATTTTGCTTTCCATTTCTCTAATGACCAGTGGTGATGTGCTTTGCTTCACATGTTTGTTGGTTGCATAAATGTCTTCTTTGGGAAGTGTCTGTTCGTATCTTTGCCCACTTTTTGATGGGGTTCTTTGTTTTTCTCTTGTAAATTTGTTTAAGTTCTTTGTAGATTATGTATATTAGCCCTTGGTCAGATGGAGAGATTGCAATAAATTTCTCTCATTCTGTGGGTTGCCTGTCACTCTGATGATTGTTTCTTTTGCTCTGCAGACACTGTAGTTTAATTAGATCCCATTTGTCAATTTTGGCTTTGGTTGCCATTGCTTTTGGTGTTCTAGTGATGAAGACTTTGTCCATGCCTATGTCCTGAATGGTATTGCCCTACTCAAGGACATTTCTGTGCCTGAGTGCCATACCACCTAAAGTAATTTATAGATTCAGTGCTATCCCCATCAACCTACCACTGACTTGCTTCAAAGAATTAGAAAAACTGCTTTAAATTTCATAGGAAAACAGCAAAGGGCCCACACAGCCAACAGAATCCTAAGCAAAAAGCACAAAGTTGGAGATATCACAGTACCTGACTTCAAACTATTCTACAAGGCTACAGTAACCAAAAGAGCATGGTACTCATACCAAACCAGATATATGGACCAATGGAACAGAACAGAGACCTCAGAAATGACACCACACAACTAAAACTGTCTGATCTTTGACAAACCTGACAAAAACAAGCAATGGGGAAAGGATTCCCTATCAATAAATGGTGTTGGGAAAATTGGCTAGCCGTATGCAGAAAACTGAAACTGGGCTATTCCCTTACACTTAATACAAAAATTGTATTAAGATGGATTAAAGAGTTAAATGCAAGACCTAAAACCATAAAAAACCTATAGAAGAAAACCTAGGTCACCAACTGCAGAGAAAGGTACTTGCAGTGAAATGCATGGTACAAACACGCATTCCCGGCTTCCCTGAGTGGGTCAGGTTGACGAGTGGTCCACCTGCTCCGGGCAGATCCCTGCAGACATGGCTGGTTGCTCTTTGAGCCAGCTTGGCCTTGCCTGGCATGCACAAGCCGCAGTGCAACAACTGTGCTTCAAACGGAGCCACACAGAGAAAAGCAGCAGCAGGATCAGGAGCAGGGTGTGCGCTGCCTTCAGGATTCCAGTCCATTCCTCAGGGCTCAGATGGCACTGTGGGCTTCTTCGTTGCAAAGAGGGAGACCACAGGCCATCTTGAGGAGGACTTTATGTTCAAGTGCAGAAAGCAGCCAGGAGTTCCACCGAGTGGACTCGGCCTTCTGTGCCCCTGGCCAGATTTAGAATTTGACCCGAGGCAGGACAAGCTCACTCAGAGTAGCATGGTGGTAGCTGGGGTCTATGCATGCCAGGCAAGGCCAAACTGGCTCAAGGAGCAAGCAGCCACGTCTGCAAAGGTCTGCCTGGAACAGCTGGAACAGCTACTGACCTCACCCACTCAAGGAAGCAGAGATGGCCAGGTTGCAACAGCCAGACTGGCTGCCACCTGATGGCTGATGGAGCTGAGGCCTGAGTAGAAGCAGATGGCGCTGGGGCCCTACCTCTAGGGTAGAACTGATGTACCATGAGCGGAAGTGAGTGAGGTTGGTGGCTGGTCCACCAGCTCCTGGCACACCCTTGCAGAGGTGGTTGGTTGCTTTTTGAGCCAGCTTGGCCTTGCCTGGCATGCACAAGCCTCAGTGAAACAACTGCCTTACACATGGAGCCACATAGAGGAAATGAGCAGCAGGCTCAGGAGCAGGGTGTGTGCTGCCTTTAGGGATCCAGTCAATTCATCAGGGCTCATATGGCACTGCGGGCTTCTTTGTTGCCAAGAGAGAGACCACAGGCTGTCTTGAGGAGGACTTTCTTCTCCAGTTCAGAAAGCAGCCAGGATTTCCACCCAGGGGCCTAGGCCTTCTGTTACCCTGGCCAGACTTAGAATTTGGCCCTAAGCAGGACAAGCTCACTCGGAGCAGTACTTTGGTACCTGTGGTCTGTGCATGCCAGACAAGGCCAGGCTGGCTCATAGAGCAACCAGCCACCTCTGCAAGGGTGCGCCCAGAGCAGGTGTAGCAGCCACCAACCTCACCCACTCAAGGAAGCAGGGATGGCCAGTTTCCAACAGACTGAGTGACTGCCACCTGATGTCTGGTGGAACAGAGGCATGAGGAAAAGCAGATGGCACTGGGGTCCTACCTCTAGGGTAGAACTGATGTACCATGAGCAGCATCGAGTAAGGTTGGTGGCTGGTCCACCAGCTCCTGGCACACCCTTGCAGAGGTGGCTGATTGCTCTTTGAGGCAGTTTGGCCTTGCCTGGCATGCACAAGCCTCAGTGCAACAATTGTCTTACACATGGAGCCGTACAGAGGAAATGAGTAGCAGGCTCAGAAACAGGCTGTGCACTGCCTTCAGTGTTCTAGTCAATTCCTCATGGCACAGATGTCACTGCGGGCTTCTTGGTTGCAAATAGAGAGACCACAGGCCATCTTGAGGAACACTTTATGTTCAAGTGCAGAAAGCAGCCAGAATTTGAACCCAAGGGACTCGGTCTTCTGTGGCCCTAGCCAGACTTAGAATTTGGCCCAAGGCAGGACAAGCTCACACAGAGCAGAATGTCCGTTGCTTGGGACTGTGCATGCCAAGCGAGGCCAAGCTGAGTCAAAGAGCAACCAGCCACCTGTGCAAGGGTGCGCCTGTAGCAGTTGGACCAGCCTTCAACGTCACCCATTTAAGGAAGCAGGGATGGCCAGACTTAGAAATTGGCCCCACGCAGGACAAGCTCACATGCAGCAGTGTCTGTTTCTGGGGCTTGTGCATGCCAGGCAAGGCCAAGCTGGCTCAAAGAGCAGCCAGTCACCTCTGCAAGAGTGCCCCGGAAGCAGGTGGAGCAGCCACCAATCTAACCCACTCAAGGAAGCACGGATGGCCAGATTCCAACATACTGAGTAGCTGCCACCTGATGGCTGATGGAGCAGAGGCCTGAGCAAAAGTAGATGGCACTGGGGCCCTACCTCTAGGGTAGAACTGATGTACCATGAGCGATAGTGAGTGAAGTTGGTGGCTGCTCTAATGGCTCCAGAGGCACTCTTGCAGAGGTGGCTGGTTGCTCTTTGAGCCAGCTTGGCCTTGCCTGGCATGCACAAGCCTCAGTGCCATATTGAGGAAAAGAGCAGCAGGCTCAGGAGCCGCGTGTGGGCTGCCTTTAGGCTCCAGTCAATTCCTCAGGGCTCAGATGGCACTGCGGGCTTCTTCATTGCCAAGAGGCAGACCAGAGGCCATCTTGAGGAGGACTTTATGTTCAAGTGCAGAAAGCAGCCAAGATTTCCGCCCAGGGGCCTAGGCCTTCTGTGGCCCTGACCAGGCTTAGAATTTGGCCTCAGGCAGGACAAACTCACTCAGAGCAGCACTTTGGTACCTGAGGTCTGTGCATGCCAGGCAAGGCCACGTTGGCTCAAAGAGCAACCAGCCACCTCTGCAAGGGTGCCCCTGGAGCAGGTGGAGCAGCCACCAACCTCACACTCAAGGAAGCAGGGATGGCCAGATTCCAACAGACTGTGTGGCTGCCACCTGATGGCTGATGGAGCAGAGGCCTGAGGAAAAGCAGATGGCACTGGGGCCCTACATCTAGGGTAGAACTGATGTATCATGAGCGGCAGTGAATGAGGTTGGTTGCTTGTCCACTGGCTCCTGGCACAGCCTTGCAGAGGTGGCTGGTTACTCTTTGACCCAGCTTGGCCTTGCCTGGTATGCACAAACGTCAGTGCAACAATTGGCTTACAAATGGAGCCATATAGAGCAAATGAGTAGTAAGGTGTGGGCTGCCTTTAGAGCTCCAGTCAATTCCTCAGGGCTCAGATGGCACTGCAGGCTTCTTGATTGCAAATAGGGAGACCGCAGGCCCTCTTGAGGAGGACTTTATGTTGAAGTGAAGAAAGCTGCCAGGATTTCCACCCAGGGGTCGCGGCTTTCTGTGGCCCTGGCCAGACTTACAATTTGGCCCCATGCAGGACTAGCTCACTCAGAGCAGAATGTCAGTAGCTGGGGTCTGTGCATGCCAGGCAAGTCCAAGCTGGCTCAAAGGGTAACCAACCACCTCTGCAAGGGTGCACCTGGAACCAGTGGACCAGCCACCAACCTCACCTACTGAAGGAAGCAGGGAAGGCCAGATTCCAACAGCCTGAGTGGCTGCCGCCTGATGGCTGATGGAGCAGAGGCCCGAGGAAAAGCAGATGGCACTGAGGCCTTACTTCTTAGGTAGAAGAAGTGATGTACCCTAACCGGCAGCGAGTGAGATTGGTGGCTGGTCCACCGGCTCCTGACGTACCCTTGCAGAGGTGGGTGGTTGCCCTTTGAGCCAGCTTGGCCTTGCCTGGCATGCACAAGCCTCAGTGCAACAATTGTCTTACAAATGTAGCCTTATAGAGGAAATGAGCAGCAGGCTCAGGAGCAGGGTGTGCGCTGCCTTTAGGGTTCCAGTCAATTCCTCATGGCACAGATGTCACTGCGGGCTTCTTGGTTGCAAATAGGGAGACAACAGGCCATCTTGAGGAACACTTTATGTTCAAGTGCAGAAAGCAGCCAGGATTTGAACCCAAGGGACTCGGTCTTCTGTGGCCCTAGGCAGACTTAGAATTTGGCCCAAGGCAGGACAAGCTCAGTCAGAGTAGAATGTCGGTAGCTGGGGTCTGTGCATGCCAGGCAAGGCCAAGCTGACTCAAAGAGCAGCCAGCCACCTCTGCAAGGGCGCACCTGTAGCAGTTGGACCAGCCTTCAACGTCACCCATTTAAGGAAACAGAGATGGCCAGATTCTAACAGCCTGAGTGGCTGCTGCCCGGTGGCTGATGGAGCAGAGTCCTGAGGAAAAGCAGATGGCAGTGGGGCCCTACCTCTAGGGTAGAAAAAATGGTGTACCCTGAGCAGCATCGAGTGAGGTTGGTGGCTGGTCCACTGGCTCCTGGCACACCCTTGCAGAGGTGGTTGGTTGCTCTTAGAGCCAGCTTGGCCTTGCCTGCCATGAACAAGCCTCAGTATAATTATTGTCTTACAAATGGAGCCATATAGAGGAAATGAGCAGCAGGCTCAGGAGCGGGATGTGCACTGCCTTGAGGGCTCCAGTCCATTCCTCAGGGCTCAGATGGCACTGCGGGATTCTTGGTTGCAAAGAGGGAGACCACAGGACATCTTGAGGAGGAATTTATGTTCAAGTGCAGAAAGCAGCCAGGATTTAAACCCAAGAGACTCGGCCTTCTGTGGCCCTGGCCAGACTTAGAATTTGGCCCAAGGCACTACAAGCTCATTTGGAGCAGCATGTCAATACCTGGAGTCTGTGCATGCCAGGCAAGGCCAAGCTGGCTCAAGGGCAACCAGCCACCTCTGCAATGGTGCACCTGTAGCAGTTGGACCAGCCTTCAACGTCACCCATTTAAGGAAGAAGGGATGGCCAGACTTAGAAATTGGCCCCACGCAGGACAAGCTCACAGGCAGCAGTGTCTGTTTCTGGGGCCTGTGCATGCCAGGCAAGCCCAAGCTGGCTCAAAAGCAGCCAGCCACCTCTGCAAGGGTGCGTGCAGAGCAGGTGGAGCAGCCACCAATCTCACCGCTCAAGGAAGCACGGATGGCCAGATTCCAACATACTGAGTAGCTGCCACCTGATGGCTGATGGAGCAGAGGCCTGAGCAAAAGTAGATGGCACTGGGGCCCTACCTCTAGGGTAGAACTGATGTACCATGAGCAATAGTGAGTGAAGTTGGTGGCTGCTCCAACTGCTCCAGAGGCACTCTTGCAGAGGTGGCTGGTTGCTCTTTGAGCCAGCTTGGCCTTGCCTGGCATGCACAAGCCTCAGTGCAACAATTGTCTTACAAATGGCGTCATATTGAGGAAAAGAGCAACAGGCTCAGGAGCCGCGTGTGGGCTGCCTTTAGGCTCCAGTCAATTCCTCAGGGCTCAGATGGCACTGCGGGCTTCTTCATTGCCAAGAGGCAGACCAGAGGCCGTCTTGAGGAGGACTTTATGTTCAAGTGCAGAAAGCAGCCAAGATTTCCGCCCAGGGGCCTAGGCCTTCTGTGGCCCTGGCCAGACTTAGAATTTGGCCTCTGGCAGGACAAACTCACTCAGAGCAGCACTTTGGTTCCTGAGGTCTGTGCATGCCAGGCAAGGCCACGTTCGCTCAAAGAGCAACCAGCCACCTCTGCAAGGGTGCCCCTGGAGCAGGTGGAGCAGCCACCAACCTCACTCACTCAAGGAAGCAGGGATGGCCAGATTCCAACAGACTGTGTGGCTGCCACCTGATGGCTGATGGAGCAGAGGCCTGAGGAAAAGCAGATGGCACTGGGGCCCTACCTCTAGGGTAAACTGATGTATCATGAGCGGCAGTGAATGAGGTTGGTTGCTCGTCCACCGGCTCCTGGCACATCCTTGCAGAAGTGGCTGGTTACTCTTTGAGCCAGCTTGGCCTTGCCTGGTATGCACAAACGTCAGTGCAACAATTGGCTTACAAATGGAGCCATATAGAGCAAATGAGTAGCAAGCTCAGGAGCAGGATGTGGGCTGCCATTAGGGCTCCAGTCAATTCCTCAGGGCTCAGATGGCATTGCAGGCTTCTTGATTGCAAATAGGGAGACCGCAGGCCCTCTTGAGGAGGACTTTATGTTGAAGTGAAGAAAGCTGCCAGGATTTCCACCCAGGGGACTCGGCTTTCTGTGTCCCTGGCCAGACTTACAATTTGGCCCCATGCAGGACTAGCTCACTCAGAGCAGATTGTCAGTAGCTGGGGTCTGTGCATGCCAGGCAAGTCCAAGCTGGCTCAAAGGGCAAACAACCACCTCTGCAATGGTGCGCCTGTAGCAGTTGGACTAGCTGACAACGTCATCCACTGAAGGAAGCAGGGATGGCCAGGTTCCTGCAGCCTGAATGGCTGCCTCCTGATGGCTGATGTAGCATAGGCCTGAGGAAAAGCGGATGGCACTGAGGCCTTATCTCTAGTGTAGAAGATATGATGTACCTTGACCGGCAGCGAGTGAGATTGGTGGCTGGTCCACCGGCTCCTGGCACACACTTGCAGAGGTGGCTGGTTGCCCTTTGAGCCAGCTTGGCCTTGCCTGGCATGCACAAGCCTCAGTGCAACAACTGTCTTACACATGGAGCCACATAGAGGAAATGAGCAGAAGGCTCAGGAGCAGGGTTTGCTCTGCCTTTAGGGTTCCAGTCAATTCCTCAGGGCTCAGATGGCACTTCTTTGTTGCCAAGAGGCAGACCACAGGCCGTCTTGATGAGGACTTTATGTTCAAGTGCAGAAAGCAGCCAGGATTTAACCCAAGAGACTCGGCCTTCTGTGGCCCTGGGCAGACTTAGAATTTGGCCCAAGGCAGGTCAAGCTCACTTGGAGCAACACATTGGTACCTGGAATCTGTGCATGCCAGGCAAGGCCAAGCTGGCTCAAAGGGCAACCTGCCACCTCTGCAATGGAGCTCCTGTAGCAGTTGGACCAGCCTTCAACCTCACCCACTGAAGGAAGCAGGGATGGCCAGACTTAGAATTTGGCCCCACGCAGGACAAGCTCACATGGATCAGTGTTGGATTCTTGGGCCTGTGCCTGCCAGGGAAGTCCAAGCTGGCTCAAAGAGCAACCAGCCACCTCTGCAAGGGAGCGCCCGGAGCAGGTGGAGCAGCCACCAACCGCACCCACTCAAGAAAGCAGGGAAGGCCAGATTTCAACAGACTGAGTGGCTGCCACCTGATGGCTGATGGAGCAGAGGCCTGAGGCTCCTGGCACAGCCTTGTAGAGTTGGCTGGTTGCTTTTGAGCCAGCTTGTGCTTGCCAGGCATGCACAAGCCTCAGTGCAACAACTGTCTTACAAATGCAGCCATTTAGAGGAAATGAGCAGCAAGCTGTAGAGCGGGCTGTGTGCTGCCTTTAAGACTCCAGTCAATTCCTCAGGGCTCAGATGGCACTGTGGGCTTCTTTGTTGCCAAGAGGCAGTCCACAGGCCATTTTGAGGAGGACTTTATGTTCAAGTGCAGAAAGCAGCCAGGATAGCAATCCAGGGGACTAGGAATTCTGTGGCCCTGACCAGACTGTGAATATGGCCACAGGCAGGACAAGCTGACTCAGAGCAGCATGTTGGTACCTACGGTCTGTGCATGTCAGGCAAGGCCAAGCTGGCTCAAAGAGCATCCACCCACCTCTGCCAGGGTGCGCCCAGAGCAGGTGCTGATGGAGCAGAGGCCTGAGGACCCTGCCTTCTGTGGTCCTGGGCAGATTTAAAATTTGGCCCCAGGCAGGACAAGATCACTCGGAGCAGCTGGGGCATGTTCATGAAAGGCAAGGCCATCCTGGCTCTAAGAGCAACCAGCCACCTCTGCAATGGTGCGCCTAGAAAAGTTGCACCAGCGTCCAACCTCAACCACTCAGGGAAGTAGGGATGGCCAGGTCCGAAAAGCTGGACTGGCTGCCACCTGATGGCTGATGGAGCAGAGGCCTGTGGAAAAGCAGACGGCACTGAGGCCTTACCTCTAGTGTAGAAGAAATGAGGTACACGAGTGACAGTGAGTGAGGTTGGAGGCTGGTCCACTGGCTCCTGGCACACGCTTGCAGAGTTGGCTGGTTGAAAGCCAGCTTGGCCTTGCCCTGCATGCACAAGCCTCAGTGCAACAACTGTCTTACAAATGGAGTCATATAGAGGAAATGAGCAGCAGGCTCAGGAGCAGGGTGTGTGCTTCCTTTAGAGCTCCAGTCAATTCCTTGGGGCTCAGATGGCACTGCGGGCTTCTTCATTGTGAAGAGATAGACCACAGGCTGTCTTGAGGAGGACTTTATATTCAAGTGTAGAAAGTAGCCAGGATTTCCACCCAGGGGCCTAGGCCTTCTGTGTCCCTGGCCAGACTTAGAATTTGGCCTCAGGAAGGACAAGCTCATTTAGAGCAGCACTATGGTACCTGCATTCTATGCATGCCAGGCAAGGCCAAGCTGGCTCAAAGAGCAACCAACCACCTCTGCAAGGGTGCCCCTGGAGCAGGTGGAGCAGCCACCAACCTCACCCACTCAAGGAAGCAGGGATGGCCAGATTCCAACAGAATGAGTGGCTGCCACCTGATGGCTGATGGAGCAGAGGCCCGAGGAAAAGCAGATGACACTGAGACCTTGCCACTAGGGTAGAAGAAATTAAGTACCTTGACCGGCAGCGAGTGAGGTTGGTGGCTGATCCACCGGCTCCTGTCACACCCTTGCAGAGTTGGCTGGTTGCTCTTTGAGCCAGCTTGGCCTTGCCTGGCATGCACAAGCCTCAGTGCAACAATTGTCTTACAAATGGAGCCACACAGAGAAAAGGAGCAGGAGGCTCAGGAGCAGGGTGTGCGCTGCCTTTAGGGCTCCAGTCAATTCCTCAGGGCTCAGATGGCACCGCGGGCTTCTTCATTGCCAAGAGGCAGATCACAGGCCGTCTTGAGGAGGACTTTATGTTCAAGTGCAGAAAGCAGCCAGGATTTCCACCCAGGTTCCTAGGGTTTCTGTGGCCCTGGCCAGGCGTAAAATTTGGACCCAGTCAGGACAAGTTCACTGAGAGCAGAATGTCCATACCTGGTGTCTCTGCATGCCAGGCAAGGCCAAGCTGCCTCAAAGAGCAACCAGCCACCTCTGCAAGGGTGCGCCCAGAGCAGGTGGAGCAGCCACAAACCTCACCCACTCAAGGAAGCAGGAATGGCCAGATTCCAACAGACTGAGTGACTGCCACCTGATGTCTGGTGGAGCAGAGGCCTGAGGAAAAGCAGATGGCACTGGGGCCCTACCTCTAGGGTAGAACTGATGTACCATGAGCGGCAGTAAGTGAGGTTGGTGGCTGGTCCACTGGCTCCTGGCACACACTTGAAGAGGTGGCTGGTTGCTCTTTGAGGCAGCTTGGCCTTGCCTGGCATGAACAAGCCTCAGTGCAACAATTGTCTTACACATGGAGCCATATTGAGGAAAAGAGCAGCAGGCTCAGGAGCCGCGCATGGGCTGCCTTTAGGCTCCAGTCAATTCCTCAGTGCTCAGATGGCACTGCGGGCTTCTTCATTGCCAAGAGGCAGACCAGAGGCCATCCTGAGGAGGACTTTATGTTCAAGTGCAGAAAGCAGAAAGGATTTCCACCCAGGGGCCTAGGCCTTCTTTGTCCCTGGCCAGACTTAGGATTTGGCCTCAGGCAGGACAAGCTCACTGAGAGCAGCACTTTGGTACCTGCGTTCTGTGCATACCAGGCAAGGCCAAGCTGGCTCAAAGAGCAACCAGCCACCTCTGCAAGGGTGCGCCCAGAGCAGGGGTAGCAGCCACCAACCTCACACACTCAAGGAAGCAGGGATGGCCAGATTCAACAGACTGAGTGACTGTCACCTGATGGCTGAAGGAGCAGAGGCCTGAGGAAAAGCAGATGGCACTGGGGCTCTACCTCTAGGGTAGAACTGATGTACCATGAGGGGCAGCGAGTGAGGTTGGTGGCTGCTCCACCGGCTCCTGGCACACCCTTGTAGAGGTGGCTGGTTGCTCTTTGAGCCAGCTTGGCCTTGCCTGGCATACGCAAGCCTCAGTGCAACAATTGTCTTACAAATGGAGTCACATACAGGAAAGGAGTAGCAGGCTCAGGAGCAGGGTGTGCACTCCCTTTAGGGCTCCAGTTAATTGCTCAGGGCTCAGATGGCACTGCGGGCTTCTTGTTGCAAATAAGGAGACCACAGGCCATCTTGAGGAAGACTTTACGTTCAAGTGCAGAAAGCAGCCAGGATTTAAACCCAAGGGACTCAGCCTTCTGTGGCCCTGGTCAGAGTTAGAATTTGGCCCTAGGAAGGACAAGATCACTTGGAGCAGCTGGGACACGTGCATGCAAGGCAAGGCCATCCTGGCTCAAAGACCAACCAGCCGCCTCTGCAAGGTTGCGTCTGGAGCAGTTGCACCAGCCACCAACCTCACCCACTCAAGGAAGTAGGGATAGCCAGGTCCCAACAGCCAGACTGGCTGCCACCTGATGGCTGACAGAGCAGAGGCTTGCAAAGTCGGTGGCACTGAGGCCTTACCTCTAGGGTAGAAGAAATGAGGTACACTGACCATCAGTGAGTGAGGTTGGTGGCTGGTCCACCGGCTCCTGGCACACCCTTGCAGAGTTGGCTGGTTGCAAGCCAGCTTGGCCTTGCCTGGCATGCACAAGCCTCAGTGCAACAACTGTCTTACAACTGGAGTCCTATAGAGGAAATGAGCAGCAGGCTCAGGAGCAGGGTGTGTGCTGCCTTTAGGGCTCCAGTCAGTTCCTCAGGGCTCAGATGGCACTGCGGGCTTCTTCATTGTGAAGAGGTAGACCACAGGCCGTCTTGAGGAGGACTTTATATTCAAGTGTAGAAAGCAGCCAGGATTTCCACCCAGGGGCCTATGCCTTCTGTGGCCCTGGCCAGACTTAGAATTTGGCCCCAGGCAGGACAAGCTTACACAGAGCAGTGTCAGTTTCTGGGGCCTGTGCATGCCAGGCAAGTCCAGGCTGTCTCAAAGAGCAACCAGTCACTTCTGCAAGGGTGTGCCTGGAGCAGGTGGTTCAGCCACCAACTTCACCCTCTCAAGAAAGCAGGGATGGCCAGGTTCCGACAGCCTGAGTGACTGCCGCCTGATGGCTGATGGAGCAGAGCGCTGAGGAAAAGCAGTTGGCACTGTGGCCCTATGTTTAGGATAGAAGAAAGGATTTACCATGTCTGGCAGCGACTGAGGTTGGTGGCTGGTCCACCTGCTCCTGGCACACTCTTGCAGAGGTGGTTGGTTGCTCTTTGAGTCAGCTTGGCCTTGCCTGGCATGCACAAGCCTCAGTGCAACAATTGTCTTACAAATGGAGCCATCTAGAGGAAATGAGCAGCAGGCTCTGGAGCAGGGTGTGCGCTGCATTTAAGACTCCAGTTAATTCCTAGGGGCTCAGATGGCACTGCGGGCTTCTTCGTTGCCAAGAGTCAGACCACAGGGCGTCTTGAGGAGGACTTTATATTCAAGTGCAGAAAGCAGCCAGGATTGCAATCCAGCGGACTAGGCATTCCGTGGCCCTGGCCAGACTTAGAATTTGACCCCAGGCAGGACAAGCTGACTGAGAGCACCACATCGGTATCTGCGGTCTGTGCATGCCAGGCAAAGCCAAGCTGGCTCAAAGAGCAACCAGCCACCTCTGCAAAGGTGCGCCTGGAGCAGGTGCTGATGGAGTAGAGGCCTGAGGACTCTGCCTTCTGTGGCCCTGGGCAGATTTAAAAGTTGGCCCCAGGCAGTACAAGATCACTCGGAGCAGCTGGGGCATGTGCATGAAAGGCAAGGCCATCCTGGCTCTAAGAGCAACCAGCCACCTCTGCAAGGGTGTGCCAGGAGCAGTTGCACCAGCCGCCAATCCCACCCACTCAAGAAGTAGGGATGGCCAGGTCCCAAAAGCCGGACTGGCTGCCACTTGATGGCTGACGGAGTAAAGGCCTGAGGAAAAGCAGATGGCACTGAGGCCTTACCTCTAGGGTAGAAGAAATGAGGTACACGAGCAACAGTCAGTGAGGTTGGTGGCTGGTCCACCTACTCCTGGCACACCCTTGCAGAGGTGGCTGGTTGCTCTTTCAGCCAGCTTGGCCTTGCCTGGCATGCACAAGCCTCGGTGCAACAATTGTCTTACAAATGGAGCCATATTGAGGAAAAGAGCAGCAGGCTCAGGAGCAGGGTATGAGCTGCTCCAGTCAATTCCTCAGTGCTCAGATGGCACTGCGGGCTTCTTCTTTGCCAGGAGGCACACCACAGGCCGTCTTGAGGAGGACTTTATTATATTCAAGTGCAGAAAGCAGAAAGGATTTCCACCCAGGGTCCTAGGTCTTCTGTGGCCCTGACCAGACTTAGAGTTTGGCCTCAGGCAGGACAAGCCCACCTGGAGCAGGTGGAGCAGCTGCCAACCTCATCCACTCAAGGAAGCAGGGATGGCCAGTTTCCAACAGCCTGAGTGGCTGCCACCTGATGGCTGATGGAGCAGAAGTCTGAGGAAAAGCAGATGGCACTGGGGCCCTACCTCTACGGTAGAACTGGTGTACCATGAGCGGCAGTGAGGTTTGTGGCTGGTCCACTGGCTCCTGGCACACCCTTGCAGAGGTGGCTGGTTGCTCTTTGATTCAGCTTGGCCTTGCGTGGCATGCACAAACCTCAGTGCAACAATTGTCTTACAAATGGAGCCGTATAGTGGAGAGGAGTAGCAGGCTCAGGAGCAGGGTGTGCACTGCTTTTAGGGCTCCAGTCAATTCCTCAGGGCTCAGATGGCACTGCGGGCTTCTTGGTTGCAAATAGGGAGACCACATGACATCTTGAGGAGGACTTTATGTTCAAGTGCAGAAAGCAGCCAGGATTTAAACCCAAGGGACTCGGTTTTCTGTGGCCCTGGCCAGACTTAGAATTTGACCCCAGGCAGGACAAGCTCTCTTAGAGCAGCACTTTGGTACCTGCGGTCTGTGCATGCCAGGCAAGGCCAAGCTGACTCAAAGGGCCACCAGCCATCTCTGCAAGAGTGCACCCGGAACAGTTGGAGCAGCCACCAACCTCACCCACTCAAGGAAGCAGTAATGGCCGGATTCCAATAGCCTGAGTGGCTGCCACCTGATGGCTGATGGAGCAGAGACCCGAGGAAAAGCGGATGACACTGAGCCCTTGCCACTAGGGTAGAAGAAATTATGTACCTTGACCGGCAGTGAGTGAGGTTGGTGGCTGATCCACTGGCTCCTGGCTAACCCTTGCAGAGTTGGCTGATTGCTCTTTGAGCCAGCTCGGTCTTGCCTGGCATGCACAAACCTCAGTGCAACAATTGTCTTACAAATGGGGCCATATAGAGGAAAGGAGCAGGAGGCTCAGGAGCAGGGTATGGGCTGCCTTTAGGGCTCCAGTCAATTCCTCAGGGCTCAGATGGCACTGCGCGCTTCTTTGTTGTCAAGAGGCAGACCACAGGCCATCTGAAGGAGAACTTTATGTTCAAGTGAAGAAAGCAGCCAGGATTGCAATCCAGGGGTCTAGGCTTTCTGTGGCCCTTTCCAGACTTAGAATTTGGCCTCAGGCAAGACAAGCTCACTCAGAGCGGTATGTGGGTAGCTGGGGCCTGTGCATGACAGGCAAGGCCAAGCTGGCTCAAAGAGCAGCCTGCCACCTTGGCAAGGGTGTGCGCGTAGCAGTTGGACCAGTCATCAACCTCACCCCCTGAAGGAAGCAGGGATGGTCAGGTTCCCACAGCCTGAGTGCCTGCCACCTGACGGCTGCTGGAGCAGAGGCCTGAGGAAAGCAGATGGCACTGAGGCCCTACCTCTAGGATAGAAGAAATGATGTACCCTGAACGTTAGCAAGTGAGGTTGGTGTGCTGGTCTACTGGCTCCTGGCACACCCTTGCAGATTTGGCTCGTTGCTCTTTGATCCAGCTTGGCCTTACCAGGTATGCACAAGCCTCAGTGTAACAATTGTGCTGCAAATTGAACCAGACAGAGGAAATGAGCAGCAGGCTCAGTGGCAGGGTGTGTGCTTGCTTTAGGGCTCCAGTCCATGCCTCAGGGCTTGTATGGCACTGCGGGCTTCTTGGTTACCTCCACAAGCCATCTTGAGGAGGACTTTATGTTTTAAAATGCAATTCAAATTAGCATAAAACATTTACAGCCTAGGGAAAGGCTTATGGCATTAGAATCCTTATTTATATGATTGTTTTATGTTTTTTTGAGATATGGTCTTTGTCTCTCATTCAGGCAGAAATACAGTAATTTTGTCGTAATTCACCACCGCCATGAACTCTGAGTCCAATCCATCCTTTTGCCTTGGTCTCCCAACTAGTTGGAGCTGCAAGCATAAGGCACCGTGCCTACCTAGTTTTTTAAATGTGGTTTTTCTTTTGTTGTTGTTGTTGAGAGTATGGTATCACTATGTTGCTCTGGCTGGTCTCAAATTCCCGGCCTAATGTCATCTTTCTGCCACAGCCTCCTAAAGTGCTGGGATTACAGGCATGAGCCACCATGCCTAGCATAGAGTATTACATTATTTTCAAAGTCTTATTCTAAGATCCATTTGTTGACTTTGGCCTAAATAACTCAACATAATATCTCAGAAACATTTTTTTGACAAATTTTGGGGCATGATGATGAGAGAAGGGGGTTTGAAACTTTCTAATAAGAGTTAACTTGGAGCCTTTTAAGGAGGAACAAACACAAATTATCAGAAAAATAAAATAAATATCAAGTGGAGAAGTTCTGTGGCAAAAATGATAGTAAAGAATATACGATTGTGACTCATGGTGGCTTTTACTTTGTTCTTGAATTTCTGAGTAACTTAAGGGTTAACATTTAAAGAATATGTTATAGATAACATTTTATTGCAAGTAAATATATTTCAAATTTTGTTACTGGTTTTGTATGAGATTATTCTCAGCCTCCATTATCAAGCTGTATTATTTTATTAATGTAGTTTGATGATATTATAATACAGCTGGGAGCTGTATCTTCGAAATATGTCTATTTGACTAAATAAAATCAAGTTATTCAATGGGAGTTATTATCTATGAAAAAAGTACCACAGGAATGTAAAAAATTTGAGGAGGATAAAAATATGTTGGAAGAAGAAATATTAAATCTTAAGATGCTTATGGAAAGAACACACTGGTGAAGACAAATTGGTGATGTACAAAATTATAAATTGGATCTAGAAGAAAAGGCAATGCAGGCAATAGAAAAATGAGTAGAAATCCCTTTACAGGTTAGTTTGTAAAATCAGGTAAGTTATATTTAAAATGTGCTTCCATTTATTTCACTGCAAATTATATTTTGAAGATATATAGATATTTCCTCTGCCTCTCTTATAGCAATTTGCCTTGTAGAATTCTAGCAATAAGGTGGCATCTGTTTTTACTTTCAAATATTTAAATTTCCTTCATTATAACAAAATTGATTTTTCAGAGTAATGATTCTCACTGTGGAGTCATTTGATTAATAAGACCCATTGGCATAAGATTACATCCTCTGACTACAAAAATCCTGGAAGAAAAACTAGGAAATATTCTTCTGGACATTGCACTTCGCAATGAATTTATGGGTAAGTACTCAAAACCAATTGCCAGAAAAATGAAAACTGACAAGTGGAATTTATTTAAACTAAATAGCTTCTTCTGCACAGCATGAGAAACTATCAAGGGATTGAACAGACAGCCTACAGAATGGAAGAAAATATCCACACACTATGCACCATAATCCCAGCTACTCAGGAGGCTAAGGCAGGAGAATCATTGGAACCTGGGAGGCGGAGGTTGCAGTGAACTGAGATCATGCCATTGAACTCCAGCTTGGGCAACAGGTCAAAACTCCGTCTCGAAAATAAATAAATAAAATAAAATAAATAAAAACAAATAAATAAAAGCTAGAAGTTCTATGGAAACATTAATGCACATATAATCTTTTAAAAATGTTCATTCTCTAGAGATTTCAATACCTATTCTAGCTTATTACAGTAACCTATAATTTGTATTATATTGACTATGGCATAAAAACCTTAAAATGTATATTTCTCTTTCCTCCCTCCTTTACACTATATATGTCATGCACTATAGTCTCAAATATTATGAATTCCATGATGTGAAGTTACTCTTTTTAAAAAAAAAAAAAGTAGACAATCCATGATCTTTAGAGCAATGTAAAATAATTGGGCTACATATCTTTATATCTTCCCTGGCACTCTTTATTTCTTTGTGTAGTTTCAACTTTCATCTGCTTCCATATTCCTTTTGCCTCAAAAAATCATTTTGACATTTATTTTAGTGCAGACCTGTTAGCAAGGGACTCTTCTAGTGTTAATCTGAAAATGTCTTCATTTTAGTTATATAGTTATTTTGTTATTTTAGTTATATAGTTAATTAATATAAGATTGGGGACTGACTTTTTTCAGTTATTTAAAAATTTGTATCATTGGTTTCTGACTTTTAGAGTTGCTGACAAGCAGTTCACTGTAATGTTTGCTTCTGTTTATCTCTGTACACAATGTGTCTATTTTTCTGTGACTGAATTCAAGATTTATGCTAATCGTTGGTTTTCATCAGTTAGACTAGTGTGATTATTCTAGCGTTCTTTAAATTTTGTATTAATCCTTCTTGGAGCTTTTTGAGGTTACTTGGTGTCCTCAGTCATCTTTTTGAAATTTTTCTTCTCTCACACTCTGTTTTTAATCTCCTTCTGGAATTCCAATTAATTGTATTTTAGTTAATTTCATATTACCAGAGAATTCTTGGTTGCACTATAGTATTTTATTTGCTTGGTTCATTGGATTATTTTGTTTTTCTCTTTCCTCCCTTTGTGCTGCCATTCAAATAATTTGTGTTGACCTATTATAAAATTAGCTGCTTCTTTCTTAACTCTGATGACCAGTCTGCTAATCAGCTTGCGGATGTAATTCTTCATCTCTGTTCTCAAGCTTTCACTTATTTCTAGCTTTTGCCTTTTACTGTTCCCATCTCTGCTGAAATTCCTCATTTTTCCATGCATGTCTTTTTTTTAACTAGATCCTTTAACATTTTGATCATTATTATTTTAAATTACTTGCATTTAGTTCCAACATCTGAATTATCTCTGAATTTGATTCTGTTGACTTTTTATCTTTTCAAAATATTATAACTCATAACTCAAATTTTAACTTCCTTTTATGTGTCTCCCAATTTCTAAAAAAATGCAAATCATCAGATGTACAAAAACAGTAGCTCATGAGATGATTATTTATATCAAGATTGTTTTATGTTTCTGTTTCATTTTGGTTTGTGTCATGCTATTAGTGTGGGCAGGAACAAAGGCTGGTTTTTGCTGTGGTGTCTGAAACATTCAGTGAACCATGTAACTTCAATTTCTCCAGCAGTAGGCTGCCATACCATGTGCCTTGTGTGGGGCCTTAGGCTCTGGAGGGCATATGCCAATGCTCCTCTTCCACAGTTACCTTCCGGTAGTCCTTACCACCTATGACACAGAGAGGGTCTCTCTCCACTTTCTTGTTCCTCTCTAACTGCAGAACATCATTTCTTGTGTGTGTGTGACTAGGCAGAAAATTGAGGTTGGGAGCAGAGGGATGATTCATGTTATTTTTGAGCCACTTTCATCATCAGACTCTCAGAGAAGGGCTATTTTTAGCACTTCGCGACTCTTATTCCAGTGGGAGTCAAACTGTCACTTATCTGTGTTGGTTTTTGAGGAAGAAATAATACCTTGCCTCCTGCCACCTCAGTGGCAGAAAACCTTTGATTTATATCATTGAAAGTTTTCAAACCCACAATAAGGGCAAACTCTTTTCTTTCTCCTTCCATAGGAACAATGCACCTTTGTCTGTGGTCACTAGATGGAGACTTTCCAACCCTTTACCACAGTAGCATGACTCTGCATTAGTGCAAAATCCTGGGCCCCAAAACAATCCTTGTTCCTCTCCTGATGGAGAAGTATTTTTGCTCCATCCATCCCCCAGAAGCAGTGATCCTTTGCCTGGTCTCAGGTGGGGTGGAGTAGGGTGTGAGAGGTTTCTTAAACTTCTCTGAAAGCTGATGTGTTTTGCTTCTTCTTATCTCCCAGAAACAGTAGACTTTTGCATGGCTTGTGGACCTAGATGCTTTTATGCCACAGCAAATTAAGAGTTTTGATTCTTAGGAGAGAAGCAAATGTTCACGTAGTCCATGTTTTTCTTATTTATTTTTTGCTTTGTTTTCTTATTTCAGTCATGATGAGTTGAATATGATCATGATTTTCCAGTTAAGCCGCTTGCATTTCTAAAATTTTATCAGTCCCCCTTTGGCCTTTCAGCACTAAATCAAATGCAGATAATCATCACTTGTGTGAATAAAGTGTTTTTATTGAGAACAGAATTGTTCATATACACATGAATTTGGATTTTATCTACTTAGCACAATATGTCATTGTTTCAAAATGTAAAATCCACTTTAGGCTGAACAAAGAATGGTTCTTGAAACTATTTTCCCTTTGTGATCAATTAAAAAAACCCAGTGCTTTCTATCTCATGGGTAGATTATTAAAATAATTACATACCTGATCTTCATTTTAGGTTCTCTCTCTTCAAGATATTCCCTTCAAAACTACTTTGACTGATTAGTCTTTCTTGAATTACGTTATACTCTGTATTTTCTTCACAAGCTCATCAGGGTAAATCCTGCCTTTACATTTGTTTAAAAAATTATCTTTTTTTTTCAAGTCTTATTTGAGCTGAAAGCTTTCCACCGAATGTCTCCTATGCCACAAAGCCTTATTTTACTGATCTCTCCTGTCCTCCTTGTTCAAGCTCATTTAGAAATTTTTTATGAAAATATTCAAGCAATACTTTCTTAAAAAAAAAGTATGAACATATAGTATTTTCAATTTGAACACAAAATACTGCTCTACTTGAAAACAAGTTTTAGAAACAATTCAATATTTCTAGAAGGAGAATCAACGTGTCATAAATATCATAATCCAATTTTCCTGTTTGTAATAAAGCATTAGCAAATATTTACTGAGAAATTGCTATCTGCCTGAAAGTATAATGCTTTTGATACATGTTATATGATAAAAACTAGGTACTATTACTAGTAGTATTTTAAGAGTAAAAATATCGAGTCTTAGAGATGTTAAGCAATGTGCACAAATAGCATAGGGAAAGTTGGAGTTCTGAAATTCTGACTATGCTGTATGTGTGATAGGAGAATCATTTATTGTCAAAGGTAACTGTCAAGTCATTGTGGGGATTCGGAGGTCTCTGATTGCTAGGGTCAATACACTTAAATCGTGTCACAACTTAGTTAAATCTATTTCATTAAAGCAAAATTCCACGTATAATTTCACAAAGATTATTGGCACCAAAAACATTATTTTTCCTTCCTTCCTTCCTTCTTTCCTTCCTTCCTTCTTTCCTTCCTTCCTTCCTTCCTTCCTTCCTTCCTTCCTTCCTTCCTTCCTTCCTTCCTTCCTTCCTCCTTCCTTCCTTCCTTTCTTCCTGTTCTCTTGCTTTCTCTTGTTCTTTTGTTCTCTCTTTCTTTCTTTGAGACACGGTCTCAGTCTGTTGCCCAAGCTGGAGTGTAGTGGCACAATCATGGTGCACTGCAGCCCCAGCTTCCCCAGGCTCACGTGATCCTCCCACCTCATCCTCCTGTCTGGGACTACAGGCAAGCCACCACACCTGCCTTTTTTTTTTTTTTTTTTTCAAGATTGGGTTTCACTATACTGCCGAACCTGGTCTGCAACTCCTTAGTTCAAACAATCCACCTGCCTTTGCCTCCCAAAGTATTGGGATCCCAGATGTAAGCCACATGCCCGGCAAATAATATTATTCAATAAGTTCAATTTAACTATTAGATTTTGGACAATGAGAGATAGAATTTTCTATATGATAATTCATCTTGTGTTCTTATTTGAAGTAATATATAAGGATTTCAATTCAACTGAAATATATTTATTAGCAAATTAAATTTCTTTTTCAGGATTCCAAACTTTTGTTCAAGACATGAATGCTAAATGATGTCATGAATTTTAATTACATTAAATTACATTTAATTACATTTAATTACATTAATATATTTATGGGGGATAAATATAACTTCCACTGTTTTCAGAATTATTGTATGCAGTCAGTATGAGAATGCAATTTAAGTTTCCTTGATGCATTTTCACACTTCTATTACTAGAAATAAGAATACAGTAATATTGGCAAAGAAAAGTGACCATTCAATAAAATTTTTCCAGTAAATCTGATTTAAAATAAACATTGCCTATGGCTTTCTTACATCAATATTTTTATGTCCTAGACTACCTTATATGAAATTAAGGCTTTGAAATTCTAATTATGTGCAAATGTGTAAAATATCATCACCTAAAGCTATATAACATGTTCTATTTCTATACTGTGATTGCAGGTTTATAATTCTGAAAAGATATACAGAACATAAGATTTACCTTTTTAATCACTTTAAGTGCACGGTTTTGTGGCATTAAGTATATTTGCACTGTTATGCAACAGTCACCACCATAGACCTTCAAAATTTGTCTTCTTCTCCAACTAAAACTCTGTACTCATTGAACACCACCTTCCCATTCCTCTCCCTCCCCCTCCGCATAGCAATCACCATTCTACTTTCTGTCTCTACAAATTTCACTAAGTAACTCACAGAAATGGCATGATATAGAATGTCTGAATTTCTCGAACTGGCTTTTTTCACTTGGCATATCTTCAAGTTTCATCTATTTCATAGTATGTTCAGAATATATTTTAAGGCCGAATATTATGACGTTGCCGTATATACCACATTTTTTTAACTACTCATCCATCAATATTCACATGGGCTGCTCCCTCCCTTTGATTATTGTGGATAATATTGCTCATGGACACGCTGCGCAAACATCTGTTTGGCCCCTGCGCTCATTTTTTTTGGATATGGATTTGCATTTTAATACAAAGGAGAAATTATGCAGCTTTTTAAAAGTATCCAAATAAAAAGGAGCACAACATCAGTAAAATATTAGAAAGTAGATTAGGGGAAAAAGTAGGGAGAGAATTGAACCAAAATTTAATAAGCAGTGTAAGAGAGTTTCAAGAGGAGGGAAAAAATTGACAATATAAACATAGAATTAAATAGCGAAAGGTTGATATTTAGAAAATTGTCACGTGTACCCATATGTCGCCTGTGAGCTGATATTTACATTACTGTTTTATTCCAGGTTTCCAAAAGTAAGTGCAATGTAGGAGTTTCATGATGCTAAATAAACTGAAACATGATACATATTTTGATGTATTGTCCTTGAGAGCAGGCTGGTGGTAATTAGTGCAATTTTAAATTATGATATGATAGTGGAGTCAATCTGCCAAACTGAAAAAAATGTATATATACAATATGTATACGTTTCTCAAAACCCCGTTGTATCATGCAATTAAATTATGATTTAAAGCTACCTGACAATTACTGGAGGAAAAAATAAAACCTTTACATTAATATTACCATAATTTTGATATTATTGCAAATATCAAAGCGTGTAGTACTTAGGGATAAACCCGCAAAAAAGAGAAACGTTTGAAAACTATGAAACTACGAAATATTGTTAAAATAAATAAGAGACCTCAATCAATGGAATGTATGAGTCATAAATCTCAATACTGTTAAAATGTCTATTCTTCTCACATTGATCTATAAGAATTCCAATCAAATCACAGCTGTATTCCTTATTTTAGAAATTGAGAAACTAAAATTCTGAAATGTATGTCAATGGGTAGAGGACCTATAAAGGCAAATTACTTTGAAAGGAAACAATTACTTTGAAACCAGGTGCTGTTGGATAATTAACAGCACCTGGTTTCAAGACTTATCAAGTTACAGTACTTAAGACGATGTAGTACAAATATAGATATACACGTGTATATCAGCTTTCAGCTAGTTTTTAATAAAGTTCTTAGAGCATTCATGGACATAACATTTTCAACAAATGCTTCTGAAACAATTAGATATCCCAGTGTGTGTGTGTGTGTGTGTGTGCGTGCGCGTGTGTGTGTGTGTGTAGCTCAGTACTTCACACCTGAGAGGTATGAGCGTGCATTACCAAGGGGAACTGAGAAACTTTGAGAGTATTGGATATGCTCACTGAACCCTTCATGGTGATTGTTTAATGGGCACATGTATACATCAAATTCATCTCATTACACTTTAAATATTGGTAGTGTGTTTTATGTTCATTAGACACGAATAAAGCTGTAAATGTTATCAAAATATTCACTTACTATGCTTTTATTCATTTTACTCTCTCTCTCCACAGACCTTCAGATAGAAAATGCAGTTCAAAAATATTTCATAAAGAAAGAAAAGAAGTACAAATACCGGTGAGAGATGGTACTCAGATTTTTTTTTTCAGTGCAATCCTGGTCTTTTGTGACTAGCAATATTTTTATGTGCAGAAGTAGTAGAAAAGATAAATATTTTGTACAGTAGGAAAACGCATAATTTCTGTGCCATGGAAGAGATAACTCACAAAGATGACAGATTCTGACTATGTTGGATACTAACCAGTATTGTAACTAACCCACGATCTGACCTTAACATTGGCTGTAAAGTTACTTTAATGTTCCTTGCAATGATTTGAACCTATTACTTGAAACTTCATTGCTTACTGAGTTGAATAACACTGTTGATACGTGTTTATCTTATATTAGCACTAGAGTCATAATTTTTCTTCTTAAAAAGTTAAAATTAACACTTGAAATTATATATTTTTAATGTTTCAACTGTGATATCACTCCACATGCATCTTTAAATTCTTATTTGATAAAGGATAGCAAATACAGAAAGAATTCTTGTGACAACAAAGAACCCAGAACTGTTGAACGGTGTTGAAGCTGAGCTGGAGAGAGTCACCAAAGCTGGCGCGGAAACTGGCAAGGTCGGAGAGTTTCCTGCCTGGGCACAACTTGAGCTCGCCCCTGAGCCTCCGCCAGTGGCGGAAACTGCAGACCCAGCTGGGACCTGAGGCCTCCGCCCCATCCTCCTACCCGCCAGGAGCTGTGCTGAGGTCGCAGATAGGCGACCCTGGAGGGGCGCGCCTGAGGGAAGGCGGCCCATGTTCCGGACAGCAGCAGGACACCAGGATCCAGGGACCCACCTCCCGCGGCGGGAACCCCAAACCTTGCCTGGCGCCCCTCGCTTGCTCCGCCTGGCCTCCAGAGGCCGGTGTGTATCCTGGTCATGAGGATGCACAGCAGGTGCCCGGGAGTCCCCCTCCGCCATGGCCTACCGCTCTGCCAGCCATCACGCCTGGTTCGCGGACCGCAGCCTCGCCGCCTCTGCTCCCGCCAGGCCAGGACCTGTCCTCCTCCTGGGCGACCAGCAGCGGGGATGCACACTGCCCGATGAGCTGCACAGCCCCTGGCCGCCCATCCCCTCTCGCCACTCCGCCCCAGGCCAGGACCTTCCTGTAGCACAGAACCCACCTTCCTTCCCGCTGTAGAGCTGCTCCGCTTCCGCCACCCACAGGGAAAAACTCAGATCTCCAAACAAACAGAAATCCGCGTGTGACTCCTCTGCTTGGATACTGCCAGTCCCCACATTTACTTCCAGGAGTTTTCTTGGCAGAAGGTGTCCGATGTTTGATGTTTCACCAGCAATGAGGCTGAAAAGTGACAGCAATAGAGAAACACATCAGGCTTTCCGCAACAAAGATGACCTTCCCTTCTTCAAACCTCAGCAATCTCCAAGGCCCACAAAGGACTCAGGACAAGATGACTGAGCTGGAGTACTCGGCCCAGGAAATGCAGGCCCAGAGCGGGTCACCTGCTTAGGGCAGGCCCAGGCTTGTCCTGGCTGCCTGGGTGCTTTTCTCCTCACTCCCACCCAATGCAGGAGATCCCACAAACTCGGCTGTCGGGGCTCCCTGCACCTCCCTCCTCAGGAGCCACCCCCTGCCCGCCAAGCTGGGGCCTTCTGGGGCATCCTGGGCTGAGAGGGCAAGGTGCCAGCTCTGCACGCTGAGGAAGGAATACCGCCACACTGTCACACTGACACACCGCCACAGGAAGACACCACCACACGGGCACACCACCACATGGCCACATGGACAGACACACAGACACATGTAGATGTCACCATACGGACACACAGACACACCACCACACTGTCACATGTACAGACACACGGAGATATTATGACACAGACACACTCCCACACTGTGATATGGACGGACAGACAGACATACGCAGAAGTCACCACACAGGCACAGCACCAGACTGTCACACGGACACAGACATATGGAGATGTCACCATAGGGACACAGGACCACACTACCACAGGGACACACAGACACACAGAGACATCACCACACTGTCACAGGGACACACCATCACTCTCACACGAACACACAGACACACTGCCACATGGACACTGCCACACACACAGACACACCGCCACACTGTGACATGGACACACCTCCGCACTGTCAGATATCACCACACAGACACTGCCACGTGGACACAAGGACACACAGGCACATTATCACATGGATACACAAACCTGGGAAGCCACATCTGAAGGAACTGCCAGGTGACTAGGGCCATAAATCAATCAAAGTAGACTTTCCCTGGCTTGCATACAAGTCATTTAAACTGTGGTAAGATGATATCTCATTGTAGTTTTAATTTGCATTTCTCTGATGATCAGTGATACTGAGCACCGTTTCTTATACCTGTTTGCCATTTGTGTGATCCATTTGTCCATTTGTGTTTTGGTTGCCTGTGCTTGTGGGTATTGCTCAAGATATTTTTGCCCAGACCAATGTCCTGGAGATTTTCCTCAAACTTTTTTTGTACTAGTTTTATTGTTGGAGTTTTAATCAACTTTGATTTTTTTTTCATATATTATGAGAGATACTAGTCTGCTTTCATTCCTCTGCATATGGATATCCAGTTTTTTCAACACCATTTACCACCAGTGTATGTTTTTGGCACCTTTGTCAAAAATGAGTCCACCATAGCTATGTAGATTTGTTACTGGGTTCTCTATTCTGTTCCATTGATCTATGGGTCTGTTTTTATGCCAGTACCATATTCTTTTGGTTATTATAATTCTGTAGTATAATATGAAGTCACATAATATAATTCCTCCAGCTTTATTTATTTATTTATTTTTGCTTAGGATAGTGTTATTTCTTATACTGAAAGCATTCTATGTTATTTATTATTAGTCTACTTTTATAGTTTTACAATGCTATCCTCTTTTACAAAGCTATGATCAACTCAAGGTGTCCAGATCAGGGTTAATTGTAGCTATTCGAAAAAGTAGCAATATTCTGGCTGGGCATGGTGGCTTATGCCTGTAATCCCAGCTGTTTGGGAGGCCAAGGTGGGCAGATCACCTGAGGTCACAGGTTCAAGACCGGCCTGGCCAATGTGGTGAAACACTGTCTCTAATAAAAACACAAAAATTAGTTGAGGATGATGGCAGATGCCTGTAATTTCAGCTGCTCAGGAGGCTGAGGCAGGAAAATTGCTTGAACCCAGGAGATGGAGTTTGCAGTGAGCCCAGAATGTGCCATTGCATTCCAGCCTGGGTAACCAAGACAGACTTCATCAAAAAACAAACAAACAAAAAAGGAGCAATATTCTGTGTAATTGTTGACAGCTTAATTCACTATTATGTGGATCAGAGAGCAGAGGATTCTGAATGCATGAACATATCTTTAACATTTCAATACATTACTTATAATTACTAATGAACTAAAGAGAAACCAAGAAATTATGGTGATAGTTATATTGACCTGGAGAAATGTAGACATAAAAGAACAGTAAGATGAGAAATGTGTTCACACAGTCTGTAAGAGCACACAAGAATAAAATAGGGAAGAAAACATGAGAGTTTTCAACAGATTTCTGGTCATGTAAGCCAATTTGTATCAGTTAATTTTTAAGTTTTATTTACATGCAATAAACTGCACATACTTCAATTGTACATTTTGATTATTCTTGGTATTTGTAGCTCTATAAAGCCAACAACATATTCAAATAAAAAGCATATCCATTACCTTTACCACCAAAGTTTTCTAGTGTTTTTTCTACTCACTTTCTCTTGCCTATCCCTATCCCATCCACAGGCAACCACTGATCCACCTGTAGTCCCTGTGAGTTTTTATTTCCAAATACATGAAATCATAGGGTGGGTATACTTTTTCATCACTCAGCATCACTATTTTGGGATTTATTCATGTTGCTACATCTATCAATTCTTCTGTTCTTACTAGGGAGTATTATTTCATTATATACATACACCATAGTAAATTTTTCAGTCACAAATTCACCTGTCCATGGACATTTGGACTGTTTTCAGGTTTTGGCTGTTGCAAGTAAAGCTGCTATGAAGATTCATGTAAAATCTATTGAATGGGCATATGCGTTAGGTTTTCATCTCCACTGGAAGTGGAATAGATAGATATATGGCTATCATGTCTGTAACACGAAAACACAAAGCCTGACAAAACCCATTTCTAAAGTGGAAACTCCACCAGAGAACCTTGACTCCAGCCTGGCTTTTGAGACTATCTCCTATGTCTGGTGCAATGACTGGTCCTGGGGTAGCCACATGACCCAAGGAGGACCCTGTTTAAACTTCTGAGTTTTCACCGAGATTAATATGCATTTGTTGAAAGAGAAGCCCCTTTTCCTCCTCCCCCAGCTGCAAATGCTTTCAGGGATCACATCATGCTGGAGCATGTGGTTACAGTGTTTCCTAAACTTTGCGGGGAAAAATTGTTCAAGCAGGTAAAAATGGAGCAAATATAAAGAGCAAAGCAGTCCAGAAATATCAAATAAAAAAGAAACGGCCTCCATAAAATCATTTGAACTTATGATTAATTCAATAGTCATTAAAACCAGTTTAGTGTACAAAGAATCATCCCCTCCACCACCCTTTCTTCCTTCACCAGGTTTAAGGTACATTTTTTAATTTGCAAACAAAAATTTTGTCATTGACTTAGACATCAAAATCCCTTGTCTCCAAGAGCAATCATTCAATTCTGTCCCTCTCATTGTTAGAATAATATGTTCACTTTATTCTGCATACACCTCTCATTTGCCCTTGTTTCCCTATTCTATTAAAGTTATATCCAGACATTTATTTCATTTTATATCAAAGAAACTGTATACATGTTCTTAATCTTACAAAAAGTTCTGAGTAATTTTTTGCCTCATATTTGATTTTAACCTACCCAAGAAGCATTATTTTTTCATTTAGTATTTTAACTTTTCTAACCTAGGACTTTTATAGTAGATATTATGTCTTTTTCTAAATGCCTTGCTTCAATTTACATTTTAAATATAATTTTTAAAAAGTGTATGTTTTAAATATTTGCATCCTGCAGCTCAGGCCTAAATATCCCTTAATAACAAATATTGTCTTTTTTTGGTATGTTTTTCACATATTTCAGTTGTGAGGTATATTGCCACAATAAAAGTTTTTGTCAACATAACAGAACACATAGGCAAAATATTGTTTCCAAGTGATTGATGATGTGATGCTTTCAGTCTAGCGACAATCCCTTGAAGTAATCATCATCTCTACATCTAATGAAATACGAGATAAATATTTCACTTTGTTTCTAAAATTCAGCCGACAAATATATAGCCTGTCACATACAGCCTGTAACAGCAACATATAAAAATTAAAGCAGTTCCTTCTCCACTCCCACTGCTTCACTTGACTAGCCTTAAAATGTAATAACAATAATAAAAAGTAAAAGCAAAACTGTTCCTTAACTTATGTTTGAAATTTAGTGGATAGACTATCATAAAAGCACTTATATGTATGGAGGGCCTCTGTAAAATATAGACTCTTAACAGAAAAGTAGACATATATGAAAGTTAAATTAAAAACACAATTATATGTAGTACCATCACAAACGCACCAGGACTTGTTTCAGAATGCCTGATGTAATTGACTAAACCATTTAGGGCTAGACCTCTGAAACAAAAGGCATTCACACTTTGCGATTCTGGGGGGACAATATTATTCAAAATAGAAGCATGCAGAACCTTTACCTGATCATGATAAAAATCTTTCCTACTTGTTGTTAATCCGCCGCAGCTTTTACAAGGTCAGCAAAAAGAGATTATCCCACAGTATAAGCTGATGGCCAAAATTATCCGCTTTACTTTAGGTAATATAATATCTATTAACTTTAAATTTATTCTGAAAGAAAACAGATACATTTTTCTCAGAAATGTCTTTAGATGAAGATCTGCCACAACTGTTTTGCTCGCTTTTGAAAATTGTTTTTATTGATAAATAAATATATATGGATACAATGTGGTACAATACATGTAAATATTGTGAAATGGACAAATTAGGTTAAATAACACATCCTCCACCTCACATATTTATTACATTATGGTGAAACATTTGAGTTGTAGTATTTTAGCAGTTTTAAGATACGCACTTCATTATGAGTAACTGCTGTCACTTTGCTGTGCACCATATCACCAGAATGTATCTCTCCTTGCTGAAGCATTATCCCATTGAATAGTTCCCCTTTTCCCACCCCCCACTCCGCCCTGATCAGCCTGTGATAAACCGCCATTCTAATCCTAACTTCACCCCCGCCCTGCTCAGCCTCTGATAAACCACCATTCTACTCCCAACTTACCCCCTCCGTCCCACTCAGCCTCTGATAAACCATCATTCTACTCCCAACATCCCCTCTACCCCGCTCAGCCTCTGATAAACCACCATTCTACTCCCAACTTACCCCCTACCCTGCTCAGCCACTGATAAACCACCATTACACCCCGCTCAGCCTATGATAAACCACCATTCTACTCCCAACTTCCCCCTCCAAAGCCCCGCTCAGCCTCTGATAAACCACCATTCTACTCCCATTTGTGGATTTCACATATAAGTGATATTATGAGATATTTGTCTTTCTGCGTCTGGCTTATTTTACTTAGTATAATATCCTCTAAATTCATCCATGTTTTTACAAATGACAGAATTTCATTCATGTATAAAGATAAGTAGGATTTTTGTGTGCATCCTACGTATACTTTTAACTTCCCACAGCTTTATTGAGATATTATTCATACTTTGTGTAATTCACTCATTTAAAGTACAAACTTCAAATTCTTTTAGTATATTAACTGGGTGGAGAAATAATCATCATAATATAATTTTAGAACATTTTAATGTGCCTTAAAGAGACTTGCGCCCATTAGCAAACTTTCCCCATTTTCTCCAGCCTTTCCTAAAGCCCTCCTAGTCTAGGCGACCACTCGTCTACTTCCTGAATATGAATTTGCCTATTCTGAACATTTCACATAAATGGAATCATCATAACACATAGTCATTTTTTACTCACTTCTTTCACTTCACATATTTTTAATGTTCATCCATTCTGGAGCATGCATTAACACTTTTTTCCCTTTTATTGCTAAGTAAGATTCTATTTTATGGATTCATTTGATTTATCCACTCCTCAGTTGATGAACATTTCTGTTGTTTTCTCCTTTTTGTTGCTATAAACATTTGTGTACTACTGTGTGTAGCATTTGTTTTGTTTTCTTTTTGGTAAATACACAGGAGTGGAATTGCTGTGTCATGTGCTAAGTCTATGTGTAACATTTTGAAGAACTGCCAGACTGTTTTACATTTTGAAATCTCACCAGTGGTGTAGAAGGGTTCCAATTTTTCCACATATTTTTATCCATTCTTCAGTTGAGAAGCACTTAGGTTGTTTCTAATTCATGGCTATTAGGAATAATGCTGCAATGAACATGAAATTGCAGATGTCTCTTTTTGACATCCTGATTGAAATTCCTTTGGACATATATCCAGAAGTGGGATTGATGGATCATAGGGTAAATATATTTATAATTTCTTGAGGAAGCTTCATACTGTTTTCCAAGATGGTTGTACTAATTTCCATTCCTACCAGCAGTGTACAGGGTTTCTTTTTCTCTACGTCCTCATCAACACTTATCTTCCATCTCTTTTTATGATAGCCCTAGTAAAATGTGTGAGGTGATATCTCAGTGTGGCTTTGATTTGCATTTCTCTGATAATTAGGAATGTTTGTGATTTTTTCATGTACCTGTTAGCTTTTTTGTATGCCTTAGGAAATGTCTATTCAGGTTCTTTGCTTATGTTTTTTAATAAGCATAATTTTTTTCTTATTTTTGAGTAGGTTGAGTTACTTTTATATTATTATATGAGCCCCCTTATCTGATGTATGGTTTAAAAATGTCATCCCATTTGTGGGTTCTCTTCATTCTATTATTGCTTTTTTCCTGTGGAAAAGCTTCTTAGTTTTATGCAATCTCATTTGTGTGTTTTTGCTTTTGTTGCCTGTGCTTTCGGAATAATCTACAGAAAATCATAGCTCAGGCCAATGTCAGACAGTCTTCTTCTCTATCTCCTTGTGGTAGTTTTACATTTCAGTTTTTAATTTTGATTTGATGCTTGTATAAAGAGAAAAATAAAAGTCAAATTTTATTCTTCTGTATGTGGATAGTCAGTTTTTTCTATACCATTTATTGAAAATAATTTTCTTTCTTCTTTGTGTATTTTTTAGTTATTTTATCAAAAAACCGATTGACCACAGACATGTGGATTTATTTATGGGTTCTATATCCCTTTTCACTGTTCTACGTGTCTCTTTTTATGCCACTGCTATGCTGTTTCAATTACTATAGCTTGGTCATAGAGTTTGTAATTGGGTCGTCTGATGCCTCCAGCTTTATTCTTTTTGTTCAAGATTGCTTTGGTCAGTTGGGGTCTTTTGTGGTTCCATACAAATTTCAGGAGTAATTTTTCTATTTCTGTGAAGAATGACATTGGAATTTCATAGCGCTTACATTTAATCTGTAGATTACTTTGGGTAGCATTGACACTTTTAAAATACTAATTTTTGAATTCATCAATAAAGGATGTCTCTCCATTTATTTATGCTATTTTAATTTTGTCATCAATGTGCTATAGTTTTCAGTGTGCAAATCTTTCACGTTCTTGATTAAATTTACTCCTGTCTTTTATATATTTATATATCTGTTTTGATTCTATTATAAATGAAATTGCCTCATCAATTTATTTTTCAGGCAATAGTTTGTCATTATTGTATAGAAACAATAATGGTATTTGTATATTGATTTTGTAACTATTAACTTCATTGAATTTCTTGATTGGCTTTAACCATTTATTTTGGTGGAGTCTTTAAGATGTTCTCTATCTTAAGATTATATTTTCAGAAAACAGAAACAATCTTACCTCTTCCTTCCCTATATGGATTTATTTTATTTCTTTGTCTTGTGTAATTGTTCTGGCTAGGCAATTACACATAATGTTTTCAGCATTTGTAATTTTACATCAAATCCATTCATTGTAACACATTGATTGCTACTTTTCAACTAGTAAACCTGGACATTTATCACTACTCTTCCCCCAGTACAGGAGTCCATGACGTGGTGTGAGCCCTACTGGGCCACAGTCCAGGGCAGGCTTGGTGGAGGTTGTCTCCTGCAAGAGTCCGCGGCTCTGTGGAGGAAGAGTTCTCCAGTGCCTTAGTCCAGGGTGAGGCAGGGGTGGGGCTCCTTCAGTAGCTCAGTCCAGTGCGCAGCCCTGCAAGGGTCCTCCTGTGCAGGAGTACACAATGCGGCCGGAGTCCTACTGTGCCTTAGTCCAGGACGCCGGGTGCTGGGTCCTCCGGTGCCGTTGTCCAGGGCGCGGGGAGCTGGGTTCTCTGATGCCATAGTCCAGGGCGCGGCGGATCAGGAGTCCCGTGGCGCAGTAGTCCAGGGCACGCTGGACTGTGGATCCTCAGGTGTCAAAGTGCAGAGCGCCACAGGGTGGAATTCCTGCCTTGCTATATCCAGGGTGCAGCCGAGCGGGGGTTCTCTTGTGCAGGAGTCCAGGATGGGACTGTGAAGGAGCGGGAGTCCTCCGTGTAGGAGTCCTGGGGTGTAGGAGTCCAGAGCGCAGTGAGGCTGGGTACTCTCATGCCATAGAGTAGGGCATGGCGGGACAGGGATCCTGCCCTGAGATAGTCCAGTGCTTGAGTCCACAGTAATGCAATGGTCCTCCAATACTGGAGTTCACGGCCTGGTGGGGTCGGGGTCATTGCCTGACTTAGTTCAGGGCATACCAGGGCGGGGGTCCACAGTTGCCACAGTGAGGACCTCCGAGGAGTGTGGTTCCTGCCTTGCTGTAGTCCGGGGAACAGGGGGCAGGAGTCCTCTCTTGTCAGAGTCTCTGGCACGGTGGGGCTGGGAGTTTTCCTATTCGATAGCCCACGGGGCGGTGAGGCTGGGTCCTCCTGTGCCTTTGTCCAGGGCGCAGGGGGGCCAGGGTCTTCGGTGGTGGAGTCCGTGGAGCGACGGGATTGGGGTCCTCCAGTGCTGGAATACAGCCCATGACCGGTAAGCGGTGTTACTGTGCCGGAGTCGGTTTGCAGGGTCCTCCCCTGCCCTAGTCTAGGGGGAGACGGAAAGGGTTTTCTAGTGTAGGTGTCCAGGGTGCGGGGGGACAGGAGTCCTCTGGTGCAGGAGTCCAGGACGTAGCCAAGTGGGAGTCCACCAATGCCAGAGTCCAGGGCTCTGCGAGGCCGGTTTTCCCCATGCCAGAGTGTAGGACGCGTTCAGGCGAGGGTCTTGGCGTGCGGTAGTCCAGGGTGCGGTGGGGCAGGAGTGGTCCATATCTCCATGGCGGGGGTCCCTCTGTGCTGGAGTCCAGTGCTCAGCGAATCGGGGGTCCTGCCGAGCTGTAGTCCAGGGCACGGCAAGGTATGGGTACAGGGGGTGTCGGGTCCTCCTGGGTCTTGGTCTAGGGCCTGACAGGACTGGGGTCCTGGAGTCCACGAGGTAGCCCAAGTTGCCGCAGGACCAGGTCCTCTGGAAACACAGTCCAGCGCGCTGAGGGGCAGGAGTAGTTCAGGGCGAGCCAGGGCCGGAGTCCTCCAGAGCCAGAGTCCAGGGTGTGGAGGGGCGGGGGTTCTGCAGTGGCACAGTCCAGGACACCGCGGGGCGGGGTGGGGCAGGGCGGGGGATCCTCCGGTGCCTTAGTCCAGGGCGGAGAGGTCCTTCAGCAGCATAACTTAGCTCTTGGCATTGCAGGGGTCCATGGAGCCACCGGTCGGGGTCCTCCCGTGTTTTAGCCTAGGGCTGGGAGAGGACGGAGTCCTCCTTTGCCCTAGTCCACGGCATTGTGAGGCCCGGCTCCTGAACACTTACTGTCTGTGCCACTACCGCGGCGGGGGAAAACTACACCATCTCAGGTAAGCCTAACAGAGCAGCTGTCCTTAAAAGATTCCCAGTTGAGCGTGGCTTGGAGTAGGCCTGAGAAGTGTGCCCTTAGATGGCTTCAAGGGCTCTGAGCAGTGTTTAAGGAATCCAGCTGACCTCAGTTACTCCAAGCCCTTTTCCACTCAGCAGAACTTCTGGCCAGGGGGTCCCCCATCTGCGGAGCCCTTTCATCATCCCAGATCCCCACAGGGTGGACTCCCTCTCATCCTCACGATCTCAGCTCAGGCCTCATTCATCACCACATTCCTGGCTCCAGGTCTGGCCCAGAAGAAATGGGTCAGATTAAGAGCTCAATGTGTTTCCATGGTGACTTTTCTTCAGCCCTCCTTTCTTTGTCCCAACATCTATCTTTGGGTTTCCGGTTAAAGTTTTCAGCAGCTGCATGCAGCTCCATTTTTCTTACCAGGAAAGAGACTGTGCTTGAGTCCGCAGTAAGGCAATGTTCCTCCAATGCTGGGGGACTCCAAAAGTCTTCCTGAAAACAAAGGCACAATGCTTTTGACCAGAGAACTCCCAGTCCTCTCCCTGCATAGGAAAACTGGACTTCTCCGGAAGGCTCTAGTTCCTGGCAAATCTCTAGGGCCACTTAATTGCGCTGTCCCCCATCTTTGCTTCTGGTTCTGAAGGGACTGAAGTTGGGAATCCTTTCTAAGTCTCTACACACGGAGCCCTTCTTTTGTGGGAATGTTTTGCCATACACTAGGATTCTCATTTACCTTTCAGGGCCTTCAAGAATCCTGATGTGCTTTGGCTTCTGTTCCTGGAAGGGAGGCCACTGAACTGCTCTGGAGCTGGAGTTCAAATACTCATCACTGTTATTAAACCTTTACATAGCATGTTCTTTCTTTCTGGCAGGCTTGTGGTTTGCTTGTATGTAGATGGGCTTGTATGTAGATGGAGTGGTTTGCGTCATTAGGTAACACCCTCAGTCTTTCATGCTGAGATTGGTCATTTTATTTGTAACTCACTGTACTATCCATTTGCTCTTCCAGTGTCCCTTAGAAGGATACAGAGTGTTCTGTAGAATGCCATAGAGACCTGGGCTTAGGGAAAATATTTGACCCAGAGTCCGCCAACTCACATGAGTATCTCCCCACAACTTGTACAGGGTTAGTCTCTGGGTATATAGGAAATGAAACCGTGCCTGAGCAGATGTTACAAACACCCTCCCCTGAGAGACTCCAGGGCTGCTTTATTCAAGCAAAACAGTGTGCTCTAATAAGCTCAGAATTGAGAGAAATAAGTTTTCATTCCATCTTTCTTAAAAACTCCCTTTGTAACTTTAGACATAATAATAACACTGCCTGGGTAGTGAACACCTCTGTGCCAAGAAGTATGATGATCGTTGCCTGAGCTGT
Source organism: Macaca nemestrina (assembly GCF_043159975.1). Classification (NCBI taxonomy): domain Eukaryota; kingdom Metazoa; phylum Chordata; class Mammalia; order Primates; family Cercopithecidae; genus Macaca; species Macaca nemestrina. Next base: position 59,727,928 of record NC_092139.1, read on the forward strand.
AATTCTCACCATAGTCCTGTAGGAGAGCTGCTATTACTGCTTATTACACAGATGGGCAGCCTGAGGCTCAGATGGAGTTAAGTGGCTTAATTGGTAGCAATAGAGACAGGATTTGACCCCAGGGCTGCCTGATCACCAAACGTAATTGTATTCAACATGATGCACTTAACACTTCTGGCCCTCCCTTGAAGATGGTGGCTTGTCTCTCTTTCTGTAGGCAAATGTCATGTCATAACAATATTAAACAATTACAAGTAATGTCCCTATCTGCTTCTACACTGCCTTTGAAATATTATTTTAGATTTGCCAAAATAAAATGCAAACTCATTAACAAGAAAGGAGGTTGCACGCATCCCTGCATTCCTGAGTAGTCTATTCACCCAAAGACTAAAGGATGACCAGCCTCCAGCTGGGATATTCAAAGACACAGTCACCCTGCCATGCAGCCTGAGGCTGGTGAACGTCCAATCCCCTTTTTAAGAGGCTTGTGGCATGAGCTCTTCAAACGTACAACCACAAAGGAAAGGCACAGCCGGTGTGAGCAAGGCTGATAAGATGGGCATTTTGTCTGCTTCCAGGTTAGAATCCAACCTGTCTATCAAATGTGGTTATCTGACCTTCACAATGCTGTAGTCCAGCTAAGGCCTGCAAATTTTCCTCCACCATTTACTATGGATGAAACAATAATGTGCTGTGGGGAATCCAGTTACACACACACATGCGTGCACACACACTGCTCCTGCTGTCTCAGAGCTTCTAGGCTGGCAAGGAGGAGGTGCAAACACTAGTAGGTAAGTCCACCACCAGTACGAAGCTATCATCTAGTTATCAACTAGATCCAACAAGGTAGAACACAGTATGATAGAAGCAAACAAGGTGGAGATGAGATCTGACTCCCTTTCCCTTATGAAACTGATGATGGAATAGTGTATGAAAGACTTGCCTGAATGAATCTCATATTTTCCACTGTTTTCTATCCCTGTGATTGGAACTTTTATTCATCTATATCATTATCCAAAAGGAAAAAACAGGAGATTTTCCTAAGACCATTCTCTGTCTTATCCCTCATATCCCCAAACATCACCAAGCCCTGCCCACTTTTCCCTCCTCAGTTTCTCTCCAGTTGCTCTGTTTTCTCCACATGCACTAGCGATACCTTGGCTACATGAAGACCACCAGCAGCAGCTGGGGCAACCAGCACCCTGTCGACCTGCATAGGGCGCATAGATTATGTCCAAATGATAGAATAATCCAAATCTGTTTGCATGGGGCATGGTGTGGCTATCTGAAAAAACCTGGCTTTTATAGGAAGGAGAAAGGAGAATGCTTCTTGAGGGGAAGAAACCAACAGGAATGTGCCTCAGGGAAAACTCTCCAGAGGGCAGTGAGTTGTTTAGAGTATTTTGGTAGTTTGCATGTTTCTTGGGTTCCTTTGGCCTCTAGAGCTACCATTTATTCATTTGACAAATATTTGGGTGGTCGACTCCAGGGTTCAATAGTGAGCAATATGCACAGAATTTCTTCCCTAGTGGAGCTTTGAGTCCAACAGAAAGAGGTGACGTTATTCACGGAATTATGTAATAAGGGGAAGTGCAGCAGACCCAGGTGTGCTGCAAGAGCCTGGGAAGATGGACTGGCCCCACGAGGGAGGCAGGAAAGGCTGGCCCCAGGAAGGAAGCAGCACTTGAGCTAAAATCAGGGAGAAAACTAGGGAAAGACACAGCATTCAGGAGGAAGTAGAAGCTGGCCCATGAGGATGGTGGTGTGGAGAGGTGCACCAATACCCAGGTCCTTGGATTTATTGTTGAGCTGCTGAACTAAGCAATGTTGGCTCTTGCCCAACCTCTGCACTTCTTGTTTTGCAAGATTATACATTTTTTTATTTAAAAGCTAGTATGAGTTGGGATCTGTTGCTTTTCTGAGGCCCTGTCCTGTGAGGTAGACAGGGGGCCTCATGGTACTCTGCGGAAGCTAAAGATGGAGAAGAGTTTTGGAATGCCTGCAGAAGAGAACCTTTAATGGATCATTTAAGAAGAGGGTGCTACCCCTAGACTGCCCAGATTCACTTCCCAGCTTTGTGACCTTGGACTCTCTGTGTCTGTTTTCCAATCTGAAAAATGGAATAATGATAGTATCTGCCTCTGCTTGCAAGACCCTGACCTATCAGACCAACTACCTTTTCACTTGGAACTCTTCTCCTACACCGCACCCCAACCGGACCACTCATTAGCACTTTACATTGGCCTGTTTTCCTTTTTGAGATTTCGCTCAAGACATTTCCCTCGTCAAAATTAACTTGGTCCGTCTCCCCCTATTGGAATTCAACCCATTCTCCAGAAATCAGTTCAAATTGTATCACCAGAAAGCCTCTCTCAATTACCTCCACCCTTTTTCATTCTTTGGGCCATTTCTGCCATGATTTCTTATGTTTTTCTTTTTTGCTACATATTGGCATTGGTACATATAATCTCCACTTCCACTCAAATGTGAAGTTATTGCGGACAATCCCTATGGGTATAGTCCTATCCCAAGAGTCCTGGGCAGAGGGTCTCCCTCTTTCACCCAGGCTGGAGTGCAGTGGTGCAACCAGAGCTTACTGCAGCCTCAACCTCCTGGGCTCAAATGATCCTCTCACTTTAGCCTTTCCAGTAGCTAGTACTAAAAGGCAGGCACCCCCATGCTTGGCTAATTTTTGTATTTTTCATAGAGATGGGGTTTCACCATGTTGCCTTGCTTGGTCTCAAGCAATCCACCTGCCTCAACCTCTCCACATCCTGGAATGACAGCATGAGCTACCACACCTGGCCACATGCCGAATACTTTAAAGTCATTTATGCCTGACGCTTCCAGGGCATACAGAAGTATGGTGGCATTAACCGACACGTTAACCAATTGCCTTGCTTACTCTTCTTTTGACTCAGTTTATAAATTTTCTTAATTTAAATTTTAATTTCAACATGAATGCATCTTTGAAATAAATAAAATAATCTCTTTGAATATTTGACATAATGTAGAAGAAATTGACAAATGGACATCTCTACTTCATTTTCCATCTCAAAATAGGGTAGAAATACACTCCCCTAAAGTGATCCCATATATTACATAGCTATCTTGCTGTGGTTAATGTAGGATGTTTCTGCAATATCACGTGCATGACAGGGCATATCCAAAAATCATTTGAGTGAAAATAATACTAGATTCTAGAAAGTATCTAGGCACTTAAGAGCAGGCGGTGATGATGTTAATTAACAATAACAATGTCAAGGGGCTGGCTTTTGCCCTTCCCTAATAAACATAAAGAGCATAGAAACTCAGCAAATTTGCTCTTATTGTCTTCATTGTTTGGATTTTGAGTCAGTAAATGCTTTCCACAGGGGCCATCTTGTGAGTCATCCTGTCATTTTGCTGTGTCCCGTCTTCATCTTTGCACTTTTCCCTTTCTCCCACTTTGGCGTGGATTGAGAGGAGTATTATGCTGATGGAATTCCCTATCCTGACTTGCCATCTATTAGAACTTCCCTCAACTTTTAAAATGCTTCTTGATATGGTTTGGATTTGTGCACCCTCCACTCCCAATCTCATGTGGAATTGTAATGACCAGTGTTGCAGGAAGGGCTTGGTGTAAAGTGATTGGATCATGGATGTGGTTTCTAGTGGTTTATCCTCATCCCCCTAGTGCTGTCTGAAGACAAAGTTCTCCTGAGATCTGCTTGTTTAAAAAGTGTGCAGCACCTCCCCTGACTCGTTTCAGCCGTGTGAATATGTGCTTGCTTCCTTTTCGCCTTCTGCCATGATTGTAAGTTTCCTGAGGCCTCCCTATAAACATAAGTCTGTACAGCCCACAGAACTGTGAGCCAATTCAATCTCTTTTCTTTTTGAATTACCCGGTCTCAGGTATGTCATTATAGCACTGTGAGAACAGACTAACACACTCCTCCTCAGAAAGCATTCAATTCAGCTTTGTCTAAACGTATGCCAGCTGTCCTGGGGGATTATCTTAGCCAATCGTTCTTCCTCTTCAGCAAGATCTATTTGCTGATCACAGCTTGACCTATAGTTCCTACCATACTTGTCAGTAACAAGTAGCCCATAACATCTGTAGGGACTTCATTGAAATCAAAGAGGTTCCTTAGTTCTTTATTTTATTAGCAGCCATTAGGAAAACCGATCAACTTTCTCATTTAATAAGGTGTCTGTTGCTTTGAAAAATTGCTCAAAAGAAGCAAGGAGAGGCTTACTTAAAGATATCACTATAGGCATGGCATGCTGGTCCACACCTGTAATCCCAGTACTTTGGGAGCCTGAGGAGAAAGGATCAGTTGGGACCAGAAATTCAATACCAGCCTAGGTGACATGGCCAAGTCTCATCTCTACAAAACAAAACAAAACAAAATACAAAAAATATGTAGGCACGGTGGCACGTGCTTGTATTCCCCCTTACTCAGGAGACTGAGAGTGGAGAATCACTGAGCCCGGGGAGGTTGAGACTGCAGTGAGCCACGATCATGCCACTCTACTCTAATCTGGGTAACAGAGCAAGAGCTTGTCTCAAAAAAAAAAAAAAAAAAAAAAAAAAAAAAAAAAAAAAAAAAAGACTGTCACTATACTATCTGTAACTGTTCTTAATTAGTATAACTATTAGTATAACTAGGTATTTCCCAACAGTGGAAACTCAAAACAGACTAAAGTTTTGTACATCAAGATGAATTGTCATAGTCAGTTAATTCCTTTGCTTACAACTGCCCAATAAATGGATGAGGAGTCACTTCACCAATAAATAAGAAGGGTAAACAGCACGTGGGGCCTGTAGATGCCTTTTGCAGGGCCCTCTTTTTCTCTTCCTCAAGTTGCAATGTGTGTATTTCTCTAGGTGGGCAAGTCATAGACACTGTCACACTAGATCAGAACCTGGAGAGAGATATACATGTGCCATGTTTACATCTGCAGAGTGGGAACAAGCCCAGAGAAATCAAGACGATTGAGCAGAGAGCTTCCATACTGGAAATAAACCAGCTGTGCAAAATATCACACTTATTGAACAAAAAAACATTGTACCATCGAAATAACTGATTTAACTAAGAAGTAAAGGAACTGATGCCCCAACAGAGCACAGAGAGCCACACAGACAGGAGCTGCATTTCAAACAAGGTCATTTCTGTTGTCTCCACCCTGAGTTAAGTGTCTCTTCTTCACCCTTCCTTACCAAAGTTCTGCTGCATCATCATTTTGTTTTCTTTTTTTCTTTTTTGTACTTCACTTCTTTGAGAAAATATAAACCAAAATCTTACATAAAACAGGAACTGAACTTTTGACAATGTTTGCCATTGAAACAAACAAAAAAAAAGGTTTCTATTATTTCTCATCTCTGTGCTATCCACTGCAGTAGCCAATAGCCACAGGTGACTATTGAAATTAAATTTAATTCAAATAAAACAAAATTTAACATAAGCTGGTTAGTTGGAGGAGGCCTGAAATGTTTCGAAGATGAAAATGGTTTGAGAAACAACTTTTTTTTTTTTTTTTTGAGACGAGGTCTCGTTCTGTTGCCCAGGCTGTGGTGCAGTGGCACGATCACAGCTCACTGCAACATCCATCTCCCATGTGCAAGAAATTCTCCTGTCCGGTCTCCCAAGTAGCTGGGAATACAGGCACACCCCACCACGCCTGGCTATGTTTTTGTATTTTAGTAGAGATGGGGTTTCCCTGTGTTGCTAAGGCTGATCTTGAACTCCTAAACTCAGGCAATCCACCTGCCTTGGAGTCCCAAAATGCTGGGATTACAGGCGTGAGCCACCACACCTGGCAATAAACAACATATTTAAACACTGGAATGTTATGCAAATATTCCAGGCATGGTTCAGAAAAACAATTAATCTCACAAAAGTTGCTTATGTTATTATATAGACTAAGAGACCAAGATTCTCCTTACTAACACTTACTATGTTACGTGTGTGAAGTACAATATAATACCATATATAAATTGTGACCTCAACTCAAGTCCCCATCTTTTCATATGGAAAATTCTATTAATTATACTGCCCTTCCCCTTTTTAGGTTTTCTGCAGGAATTAATACAATACACTTTGTCAAATGCTTAATACCATGTGCAACACTGGTAGGGGAGATATAAATGACAGCTTAAGTGCTTAAAAAAATTCCCAGTTCGCATTAAGTACTCAATAGATTTGGTTTAACATCATGAGTGCATGTGTTTCTGGAGCAATGTTCATCTTGGGCTGGGTGGTGCCTACACAGAGAAAGACTCTGGCCTCTTCTCATCCACATGTATCTGTCTTATGCCTGGTTCCCATTCCCAGATCCTTGCTGAAACAGTGAAGGGTGATGGGCACTTCAGGGCAACTAAGTTGCTCCCTAAACATCTTCCCCCTCCCAAATGCTCCTGTGGTCTTTAGCATTTAAGAGGAATCTCTCACACTCTCAAGGGGCGATCCTCTCATGGAAGGCCAGTGGGGAAGAGGCTGCGGGAAAGGTCAGGCTCTGTGCACTTCCCTGACAGCTGCAAATGGTTCTGTTTCCAAGCCCACAGGTCACTACAAAGAAGGCAATGTGTTTGATATAATAATGTCATTCTTGGATGCCTCAGTCCACACTGGCATTTTAATACTCCTCGAGTGGATTGCATGGTGGTCGATTAAAAGATATGTCTAACTGGAACTTGTGAATGTGCCTTTATTTGGAAAACACTCCGCAGATGTAATTAAGTCCAGCACCTTCAGACAAGGGCATCTCATCTTGGATTAGGATGGGCCCGAAATCCAATGACAAGTATCCTTATACTAAAAGCGGCAGGTAGGGCCTAGTGGCTCACACATACAATCCCAGCACTGAGGAAGGTCCAATTGGGAGGATCGCTTGAACTGCAGGCGTTCAAGACCTGCCCGGGCAACATGGTGAGACCCTGTCTTTCCAAAATATGTATAAAATATAATAGCCAGGCTTTATGGCACCTGCCTGTAGTCCAGCTACCAGCTAATCAGGAGGCTGAGGTGAGAGCATAGCTTGAATCTAGGAGGTTGAGGCTTCAGTGAGCTGTGATCATGACACTGCCCTAAAGCCTGGGTTGCCCCTGGCCCCTCCACAACCTGCGCTAGAAGAGCTGGGCCCTGGCTCTGGGAACCATGCGGCCTCTGAGGGGGGGCTGAGCGCCAGTTCCCGTCCTCCTGCAGCTGAGGACCAACACCCTGACTTAGGTGCCCTGGAGGCTTCTGGCCCAAGGGACCGCACTGCTGGTGGCGCTGGCAGGGTCGGAGTTTGCCACAGCTGCTGCAGGTTGCCACTGCAGCTGAACCTACAGCAGAGGCACGCAGGGTGTTCCCAGACCGCCTGGGGATCGCTGAGGGCACGGCCCTTTCACCATAGTCAGCTCTTTCTTGCAGGCACCCAGAGCAGGGTGTTCATGCGCTGGGCATAGGGCAGCCTCCAGGAAATGGTTGAGTAGCCGGTTCCCATCCTCCTGCAGCTAGGCCTGACCACCCGAATTAGCCGCTGGGCGGCTTCTGGCCCTGGGGTCCTCCTGTCTGCTGTAAGAGCATGGTCTTGGGTCGCCACCAAGGCTGCTGCACCCATGTGCAGTGGCTGCTGCAGCTGAGCCCATGATGGAGGCTGGCAAGGCGTTTCCCAGACAGCCTCAGGGTCATGGAGTGGACCACTATCCCAGCCTAGGGTCTGCGGTTCCTTTGCCTGCGCCCAGAGTTCCGGGTCGCAGGCACTGGGAACTGTGCAGCCAGGGGGACTGGGCCGAGGGCAAAGGTTTTTGCCCTGCGGCTGCTGCAGGGCTGACTTCCTGAATTCGGTGCTGAGATGGCAGTTGGCCCCGGTGTCTGGGCTCTTGGTGGTGCAGGCAAAGTGCCCGGTTGCTCTGCTGCTGCCGTGCCCTTGTACAGGTGGCAGCTGCAGCTGAGCTCTCAGGAGAGGCCGGCAGGGTTGGTCCCATAAAGCGTGAGGATCCCCCAGTGCACCGCTGTCCCAGCCTAGGGTCCATTCTTCCTTGGCCCGCGCCCAGAGCTCGGGGTTTCAGGCGCTGGGCCCTGTGCGGCTGCCTAGAATAGGCAGAGCGGCAGGTTCCTGCCCTGGAAAGGCCTCCAGCCATGGAATCCTCACTGCTGTTGGCAGGCGCTGAGCACAGTGCAGGCGATGGGATGGGGCTGAGCTGCAGGTTTCTGCCCTCTGGGGGAAGGTTTCCGCTGCTGGGGGGCCGACCGCCTGAGTCAGGTACCTCAGAGGCTTTTGGTCATGGGGTCTGCACTGCCAGTGGCTTGCACAGGGTCCGCGGCTGCCACAGCTGCTATAGTTCACTGTGTGCACTTGGCAGCCGCCCCTGACCCCACCGCTGAGGCTGCAGGGCTGGTCCGGTCCCAGATGGCCTGAGGGTCATTTGCCCGCACCCAGAGCACTGGGTGGCGGGCGCTGGGCACTGTGCAGCCTCCAAGAATCCGCCGAAGGGCAGGTTCCCGCTCTCCTGCAGCTGTGGGCTGACTGCCTGACTTTGCCACTACGTGGCATCTGGCTCTAAGGTTTCGGGGCCGCTGGTGTGGCAGGCAGAGGCCGGGTTTGCCACTGCTGGGCGCCACGAGCAGGTAGCAGCTGCAGCGGAGCATTAGACCGAGGCTGGCAGGGCTGACCCCAGATGGCCTGAGGATCTGAGAGTGCAGGGTCTTCCCACCCTAAGTCCGCTCTTCCTTTGCTCTTATCCAGAGCGCGTTGTGTGGGCTCTGGGCTCTGTGCAGCCGCCAAGATAGGGCTCAGCATCGGATTTCCACCCTGCTGCAGCTGGAGGAGGAACACCTGAATTAGCCGCTGAGGCGGCATCTGGCCCTGGGGTTCCTGCTGCTGGTGATGCGGTCAGGGTCAGGGTTGGTTCCAGGTGGCAGCTGCTGCTAAACCCATTGCGAGCCTTAGGGTCACCAAGTTCACCGTCCTTTCATGGTAGTATCTGATCTTTGGCCCGCGCCCAGAGTGCAGGGTCGCCTCGCTGGGCATTGCATAGCCTCTGGGAGCTGTGTCAGCGGCAGTTTCACGTCCTCCTGCAGCTGCATGGCCTAAGGTCTTAGGGGCCGAGGCACACTCTGGCCCTGCTGTCCACGCTGCTGGTGGCGGGGACAGGGTCAAGGGTTGCCACTACTGCTCCCATGCGCTGTCAGCAGGTGGCAGTTGCAGCTGACCCCACAGCTGAAGCTGTTGAGGCTGTTCCTAGATGATCAGAGTGTCGCCGAGTTCACCGACAGGCCACCCTAGGTTCTGCTGTTTCTTGGCTTGCACCCAGAGTGCCCGGTCACGGGTACTTGGCCCTGTGCAGCCACAGGGATGGTGCTGAGTGCAGGCTCCCGTCTTCCTGAGAAGTGAACTGACTACTGGAATTAGGCCTTGTGGTGGCATCTGACTCTAGGGTCCAAGCTGCTGGTGGCATGGACAGGGTCGAAGTAGCCTCCCTTGCTGCTGGGCGCCATTTGCGCTGTCCTCCGGAACAGGTTGGTCTGTGCTGTGTATGGTCAGTGGAGTCTTCTCTGGACATTCTTCACTGATATCTGCTGACGTGGCTCATCTTCTCTTTGATTTTGCATGTATTGGCACCCACTGATGCAGTTTCTGGTCACCCAATGCCATTTTCCTCTGGCCTCCTAGACCTCACATTCTGAGGCCAGCATGTCCCATCGGGGGCCTCCACTGGTCCAGTCAACCCATTTATGAGTCCCCCTCCCACTAAGCTTGGAGAGACTGGATTTTCAGGCAGCACTCACAAGCTGAGAGTAAGGGAATTGATCTCTAAGGCACCTCCCGCTGTCCTGCCACTCTGTCATTCCTGGGCCACCCTATGTGCACTAGAGAAGACACCAGCCTCCATATTTTCTCATCTTTCTTGGTCTATTTTTTCTTATCTATCTCTTTGAGCGAGTCCCAGGAGGATGCTGGGGCTGAATACCTGATCAGAGACACAGGCAGAGCCATAGTCACTGAGAAAGTTCACATCTCCTGGGAACTTTCTCCTTCCTGTGTAGTTCAAAGCTCTTCTCTTCCTCTTGTTCATAGAAATTCCCCTTACATTAAACCTTTGACTAAAACAATCCCTTCAGCTTGATAAAATTTTAGACAGGATTATTTCTTATTCTAGGCTCCTTTTCTTTTCTTTTCTTTCTAATATTCTAGAAATGTTATCATTGTAAATTCTTTCTCTGCCTCTTTGACATAGACATCTTTGTAAGAGCTCACTTGCCAGTTTTACACTTCAGAAATGTCCATTTCAAGAACCTCAGTGCCATCCCTTTGAAATATACTTCTCAAGAAAGATAACACCATTATCTCCCAGACTCCATGAGAGAGTAAGAGCAAAATTTTGGTGGGCATATTGATCTAATTTGTAAAATTACCTTCTGTCATAAAGATAAAAAGATAGTTTAGCATTCCTTTGGAAAAAGACAACTAGCAAAGAAAGGTGGTCTATGATCTCCCCCTCATCCCAACTCAAAATCTCTACTGCCTGCTGTTTGTTTCAGTGGAGCTGAGTTCAGACTAAGTACTGGCCTCTTTACCCTTTTGCGATAACCTTCAATAATAGCTTTTTTATGTGGTTAACTTTGTCTGGTGCAATTTTTTTCTTTGACAATTTCCACCCTAACTAGAACTTCCATTAAAGTCATAGTAGGATTCAAGGCAGCCAAACTTGACTCACATACGTAAAAAATCTCTTTAGGATTTAGAAACCCACATTCTCTTCAATAAATTGTTTCTGGAGACTATTGCCTTATTAAAACTGTCTAGGTCTTATTTTGGCATTGAAAAGGAGAATGCCAATTTTTAAATAAGTCTCTGCTCACTTTTAATTTCTGCTATCACAATTTTATTGCTTTCCATGGCTGAACAAGGAGAAGAGTAGAACACAATTTTAAATTAAATTTTATTTCATTTTTACTATTACAATGGTTTTGCTTTCTGTAACTGAAAAGAGAAAACTCGAACAAAGCAGTCTAGTCTATAAAGAGACTAGAACAAAGAATCACATCTCATTAATACATTTCAGAAAGTTACTTCCATTTAACATCAATGGTGTCATTTAATATTCTTAACCTTCCTATCAACTAGACACTATAATTACCTCTATTTTATAGGACATTAAGTCTTATATATCATATCTAATCAACTGAAGGTCACGTAGCATAGTGGATATGATAGGTGTACAAAGAAACAATGACATTAGAAGCAGAGGAGGGAGAAGGATTAAAAGATTAAACTTGGTCGGTTAAGAGAAAAAGAAAAACGAGGAGGAGACAAATTCTTGTTAGAAAAAAATGATCGAGGCCGAGCAAGACAGTGGTGCAGACCTCTCCTGCTATCACACCCCTATAGAAACATCAATATGAGCAACTGTCTACATGTGAAATTACCATTACGAGAACAGAACCTCAATGCATGAACAAGGTTATGAAGCACGTTTGGACTGTGAAGATGAGTAAAACCATGGCTTAGACAGTGAGCGAACCAACTCTGTGACTGTGATACTCCTCCCTCAGGCCATTATGGTACCATCTGCAGAACCTCCCACAGGGCTTATAGTTTTACATTGAAAAAAGTCAGCAAGAGGTTGATATTTGGTTTTTTCACTACTCTGAGTGCCTTCACAGTAGACTCACTCCTGTATCAGCCCACAAGTGGCATCATGAGTGCCAAAAGGGATGAACCATGTGAGGATGCTAAGGACATAAGAGGAGGTGAGGCTAGCAACAGCCTCATGTGAAACAACACACAGACTCTACAGGCTTGATGGCCTTACGTGTTCACCCCATAGCCAGGGGACTCTGTGGATCACCCGTGGGCCCATTCAGCAAATGGTGCATCAGTGGTGCAGCCATCGCAAGACTTACGTCTAATGCGGGATCTGGGCTATCTCTAATGCTGCAATGGAATACAATTGTGAGTCCACTCAAAATTTCTTAATAAGTCCACTGAAAAGTAGTCACAAAGAAACCCAAACTGAGAAGACTCAAATATCTAATTCATCAACGTGTAGACGGAGATGTATATCTAAAAATATTAATAATAGCTTAGGAAAGTTGCCTCACCAAATGGAAAAAGCAAGGTGCCAGCAACCGAACTTAAAGACATACAGATGAATGATCTGGCAGGCAAAGAATTCAAAATGGCTGTTTTAAGAAGAACCTGTGAACACTGAGAAAGTAGAAACACAATTCAGAAATCTACCAGAGAAATTCAACAAATAAATCAAAATAATGGGAAAAAATCAAATGGAAATCATGGAGCTGGAAAGTTCATTGAACACATTGAAAATCCAATGGAAAGCATTAATAGTAGAACTGATCAAGCAGAAGAAACAGTGAGCTCAAAAACAGGCTCTTTGAAAATACATAGTCAGAGTAGAATGAAAATAAAAGAGAATGAGAAGAAACAAAGAAAGTTTATGAGATTTGTGGGACAACAACAAAAGAGCAAATCTACATATCATTGACGTTAAAGGGGAACTAAGAATGAAAAAGTGATAGTTTATTCAAATAGATAACAGAAAACTTTTTAAACCTGGTGAAAGATTAAAATGTTTAGGATGGTCAAAGTCACCAATCGTATTTAATCTGAATAAGGCAACCAAGGACATATTACAATTAAACTCTCAAAGGTAAAAGACAAAGAGAAGACCCTGAAAGGACTAAGAAAAGGGAAACAAATAACACATAAGAGAATTCCCATATGCCTGGCAGCAGACTTATCAGCAGAAACACTACAGGCCAGGAGAGAGTAGGATAATAGATTCAAGTGCTGAATAAAAAAAACTGTCAACTATGAATACAGTATCCAGCATAGCTATCATTTAGAAATAAAGGAGAGATTGAAACATTCTCAGACAAACAAAAAGTGAATGAATTCATTGTAATCAAACCAGCCTTACAAGAAATGCTAAATATTGTTCTTCAAACTGAAAGAAAACGGCAGCAATATGTAACATAAAATATCTGAAGGTATAAACCCACAGGTAGAGTGAGGATTCAGACAAATTTGGAATGCACTAATATGGTAATAATTGGATGTAAACCACTTATATATCCTTAGTAGGAAGGTTAAAATACAATACAAATAATAACAATTACAATAATTTGTTAAGGAATAAGCAATACACAAAGATGTAAATTAAGACATCAGAAATGCAAAATGTGAGGGATTGATGGAGTTGAAGAGTAGAGTGGTTTATTTTCCCCTTGTTTGAATCAAAATTAAGTTGCTATCTCTTTAAAATAACTTATTGTAAGCATAAGATGTTCTTTGCATGCCTTGTGGTAACCACAAAGCAAAAACTTTTAGTAGATACTCTAAAAATTAAAAAAATAAAACAAGAAACCAAAACACACTGATAAAGAAAACTTAACTACAAAGGAAGATAGTGAAATCAATCAATCAATCAATCAATGAAAGTATAAATTTTAAGAAAAACATGAAAACAAGTAACAAACGGTGAGATAGAAGCATTATTTGTCAATACAAGAAAATTAGGAGGGCTTGGCACAGTATCTGACACATGTAAACTCACACTTTGGAGGCCAAGGCAGGAGGATTACTTGAAGCCAGAAGTTCCAGATTAGCCTGGGGAACATAGTGAGACCCAGTCTTTACAAAAATAAAAATTAAAATTAGCCAGGTGTAGTTGTGTGTACTTGTAGTCCTAACAACTTGGGAGGCTGGGGCAGGAGGACCACTTAAGACCAGGAATTTGAGGCTGCAGTAAGATATGACTGCACCACTGTACTCCAGCCTGAGTGACAGAGAAAGACCCTGTCTCTAAACAAAAATATTTAATAATAATAATAAGAAAGAACGAAGGAAGGAAGGAAGGAAGGAAGGAAGGAAGGAAGGAAGGAAGGAAGGAAGGAAGGAAGGAGAGAGAGAGAAGAAAGAAAGAAAGAAAGAAAGAAAGAAAGAAAGAAAGAAAGAAAGAAAGAAAGAAAGAAAGAAAGAAAAAATAAATAAAAGTTCAGGACCCGAAGCTTATACTGCTGAATTCTTCAACACATTTAAAGAGGAACTTATACTAATTATTTATAAACTCTTCCAAAAAAAAAGTGAAAAGGAGGAAACTCTTCCAAACTCATTCTATGAAGATACAATTACCTTATTCCAAAATAAGACATGAACAGTGAAAAACTAAACCACAGGACAATGTCACTGATGAACATGAATGCAAAAATTCAAAACCAGCAATGCTAGCAACCGTAATTTGAAAGCACATTAAAAAGATCACTCACCATAATCAGGTTGTATTTGTTCCAAAGAGGCAAGGAGGGCTTATGATATGTCAGTCAATAAATGTGATACACCACATTTGATAAGGGAAGATAAAAATAATATAATCATTTAAATAGATACAGAAGAAGCCTTTGACAATATTCAATGCTTTTTGTAAACATGAGATCTCTTAACAAATTAGTCATAAAAAGAACATAACTCAATAAAATAAAGGCCATATATGATAACCCATAGCCAACATGATACTGAATAAGGAAAAGTTGAAAACCGTGTCTCTAAGATCTGGAAGGAGACACGGATGTTCACTTTACTAACTTCTCTTCAACACAGTACTGGAAGTCCTAGCCAGAACAATTAGGCAAGAGAAAGAAAAGACATCCAAATTGAAAAACAAAAAGAAAGCCAAATTGTCCCTGTCTGCAGATGACATGATCTTATGTATAAAAAAAACCCTAAAACAGAAACAGTAAATGAATACAGTAAAGTTTTAGAAAACAAAATCAGCATAGAAAAATCAGTCGCATTTCTACACCCAACAGCAAACTATCTGAAAAAGGAATCAAGAAACCAAACGCATTTAAAACAGCTATAAAAAAATGGCTGGGAATAAACTAAGCAAAGAAAGATGTCCAAAATGAAAACTATAAAACATTCATAAAAATCAATTAAACATAGACATACAGAAAGTTATTCCATTTCTATGAATTAGGAGTATTAATACTGTTAAAAAGACCATCATACTCAATCTATAGGTCCAATACAATCTCTAACAAATTTCCAATGTAATTCTTCACAGATGTTAAAATAGATTTTAAAGATCGTTCTGCGATGTTAAAAAGATTTTTAAAACCGTTTTTTTCGTTCTTGAGACGAAGGCTGTGGCTGAGCTCCCGCAGGCCAGTTCCCAGCAGCAGCGCATCGCCCCTGCTCCGCGCCTTGGCTCCAGGTCCGCAAGGTCACAGCCGCGCGGGGATTAGCACTGAGCCGGTCTCGCCGCAGCCCCAGTGTTCAGGCTGCGACTGCGGGGAGCCGATAGGCCAGCGCTTGGAGGAGGGCGACGAGGCCTACCGCGCGGGGAGTGCCACATAGCAGCCGGGCTCTTCCTCTCCAGGCTGGCCCCGCTGGCGCAGCCCGACCGCGGCCGGTGCCTGAGGCTGGGAGACGCACTGGCCCGCGCCGGCCGCCTCCCGGTGGCCCTGGGAGCGTTTGCTGTCGCCGTGCGGCTGGAGGCGCTGCGGCCGGAGGAGCTGGGGGAGCTGGCGGGCGGCCTGGAGCGCCCTGGCCTGAGCCAGCGGCCACTGTTCCCTGGGAAGCCGGCGGCGAGCTGGAGATGCCAGGCTAGGCAGGGCCCGCCCCGGCGCCCAGCGCGCCCCGCCACCGGCTCTGCTGCCCAAGGCTGCTGCACAAGCCGGTGATGCTGCCCTGCGGGGCTGATGGTCTGCAAACACTGAGTGGAACTGGGGCCCGCCCAGCCACAGGCGCCGCGCGTGAACCTGGTGCTGAGCCGCCTGCTGGGGAGGTGCTTCCTGGCCTAGTGCCCGCTGTGCAGGCTGGAGGGTCAGGCGTGGAGCCTGCAGCCCAGCAGCAGCACCAGGCCACACTGCTCAAGTGAGACCAGGCCCTGGAGCTGTGACTTGGCTGTGGGGCTGGCCCGCCTCCCTGACCCCTGTCAGGCCGAGTGACTGGAGCTGACCTGTGGGCCCGGGCTTTCCAGCGCTTTGTCCAGGCGTAGGGGGTCACTTCGCTTGTTAAGGATGGGAAGGTGAAAGGTGGGGGCGGCCACATCCTGCAGTCAGGGTGGCAGGTGTCAGAGGCCACATGCAACCCACTGGTTTTGTCTTTTCCAGGATGCTGATAAGTTTCCCGCGGCCTCAGAGCAGCTCTGTAAGGCCCTGTAGTTGCCTTTGATTCCCTTCTGCTCTATTGAGGGGTGGGAGGATGACAAAGTGTTTTTGCTCACCCCGAAGGAAAATTGCCATGGAAGGACACACCGGTTAGTATTTGACTAGCCCAGGCAGGAGACCCGTGGTCTGCTCCAGCCATGAGACCACCTCAGGCGAAAGTAGCCTTGTGGTTGTTTTACTTCTTTTTACCAAATGGGTCTTTTTGGGGTTTGTGGCGTGTCCCACATAAGGATGATCTCTTGGTTCTCCTTTCTCATTCACACCCGGGAGCTGAGGTGGATGGGTGCGGGGCGGGGAGGTGAGTGGCCACCTGCCCAGGTGTGAGAGAAGCCGCACCTGAGACCAGCCCCTCTGTCCTCCTCCTGCCTCTGCATCCAGCATCCCTGCAGGAGGCAGAAGGGATGAAAAGTAGCCTCATGTGAAAGTGCTTGTGTGTCCCTGAGGGGAGAAGCAAGTCACAGTCGAGACACTGATTGCTATCATCAGGTGCAGCACAAAGAAGGACCCCAGGACATGGGGTGCAGACGGGAGCACAGAGAGGGTGGCTGCTACTGGGGTGCACAGGCAGCTTGAGGAGGATGGAGATGGCAAACTTCATTTTGTCACACCAGGTTCACGTTTAGGGCCGGAGGACCACCAAATCCCCAAAGCCCCCAGTGCTTCTGAGGCAGAGGAGAGGCAAGGCCGGTGGCCATCGGCATCCAGGGACCTGGCAGCCACCACTGAGGCCCACCTGCTTGTTCCTCAGCTGGATGCCCACTGGCGGCCACAGTCCAGGTCTCTGGGCTCTGCCTAGGACTTGTGTTGGGGCTTCTCTCCCGAGCAGAAGTCATCTGCGTACCCTCTGCATCCCACGGATTTGCTTTGTTTCTGAGGGAATAATTATGGAGTCTTAGTATGATATCAAAAATTAGATAATTATGGCAAAGAGCTAACGGGACGATCTGGGAACTTGTGGAGCTCTAGTTAGTGATGACAGAAGACGAATATATTTGACTGTTTTGTGCTCCACCCAGGTTCTCAGGAGGCGGCGAGGGAGGAGGCATGGCAGTGTGCCATGCTCAGAGCCCCTCGTCCTGGGGACTCTGTTTCCCTGTGGGAGTTTAGAGGAAAGGTGGTGGGCTGAGAAACTCAGGATGGAGTGAGGAAAGAGAACGACTTGAGGTGCTTGGGTTGGAGAGTTCTAGTGCCCCAGGCGGGACTGGCTGTGGCCTGCACTCACCCCAAACTCACATATTCTGTCATGCTCACACACAAGCACACACACACTCATAGCCTCAAGCTCACACACCACACTCACATGGCTTATTCACACACACACACGCACTAATACACACACACACACTCATATTCACACTTTCACACACAGTTATATTCCACATACACCCTCATACTCCCATGTTCAAACACACATTTCTCCACAAACATTCACTCAATAACTCACATACACACTCTCACACATGTACACACTCACCTACACACTCTCCATTACACACATTCACCTGTCCGCTCTCACACACATGCACAAACACACACACTTCAAGCCAAATTAGAGCCCCTTTCCTGGTCCCACAGAAACAAAAATGATACCTCAGTTTCTTGGTCTTGACCAGAGCTGGGCGCATGATTCCATCCATCCACAAGGTGGAGCAGGAATGAAATCCTATCACGTCCTCAGATCGTGGAGAACAACACTATGTCAGGCCGCTCTAATGTCTACCACAAATGAGCAGGACGGGTTGAAACAGAAAAGAGGTTCCTTCTGACGTGTGGCATTGACGGAGCCCGGTTCTGCCTCATGCCAAGCACCGCCTTGCCCCTGGATGATGGAAAATGGTTGTGTCTTGTTTCCCGGCCCCCGTCTCTGTCTTGGTACAGAGTAGAGACTTGAGTCTCGGCTCCAAAGCCAGGAGTCCCGCTGAGCTGACCTGCCAGCCCACAGATGAAGTCTTGCCATCTGTTGACCAAGTTCCCCAAGGCCCCTTGAGACACAATTTCTGAAGAGGGTCTGCCCAGAATTCCCTGTCCCCATGCTCTGCCCAGCTGTCAGGACACTTGTGAGCCTGGTCTGTGGGGAGTCCCTTTTCAGCTCAGTCAGCAGGTGGCTCTTCTCTACAAAGAAGCAGGGGATGAACCTCCTGTCTAGTTTTGGCAGCAGAGGCCATGAGATCCATGGCGAGAGGCCAGAGCTGTGCAGGCTGTAGGAGGTACCACTTCAGGGATTTCAATGGAGGAAGATACTTTCCAGAGAGTACTGCAGGGGACCAAGCCATATCCACCATAGCTGCAGTGAAACCTCTGAGGCTCAGCTTAACCTTGACCCTAGAAATGATGTCCCAGCACAAGCTTTACAGGAGAAGCAAAATTTAGAGAAGAGAAAATGCAGACCCAGGCAACGATAAACATAAGTCATCTGGACCAGCACAGAGCAGATACAGTGCCTTCTCCAGGTGCAGTGAATGATGTTCTCACATCTGTTAGTGTGTGGAATTGAACATCAATATCAGAATCATTCTGTGTTACCTACAGCTGATTTTATGTTGCTATGCCTGTCACTTGATGAATGTGTATCTTCACCCCAAAGCTCCTGCCCCAACCCCTCCTCCTGGAAGTGCCCATCTCTGGTCTCGGCAGGAGGCTGTTCTTCCCAGCCCATGGGGTGGCCACCTTGCAGTCTGTAACCCTCTAGAAGGAATAAAGTCTTCTCTCCTTTTCCAAATTTTGATATTCGCTGAATCCTTAGCTTCTTTTTTTTCAAGCTTTTAAGCTGCTTTTAGGTCGTGGCCTCTTCTCTGTAGGGTCTGGAGGCCGAGAGATGTCCAGCAGGAAAGAGCTGCTAACTAATTCCGGTAGCGCTGCTTTTCTGCCTAACGGAGGTGTTTAAATGTTGATTATGAAAAAATCTATGAGCAGGTTGCTCCCCCTCTCCCGAGATCTCTCACAATACTTTGTAAAACCCAATTTAGCATCATCTGTGAGGGCAGCTTTTACTGGTTCTGCAGCAACGTTCCTTACTCAGAATCCTTTGGAATATTGGAAAGCGATGCGGATTTGTGGCATATGAGGAGAGCATGTAGACCCACGCTCCGCTGTCATTCAAAGTGCCCTAACACCTTCCTCTCCCCTGCAAGTTGTGATAGGAGGGTGCTCCGGGTCACTGAAGAGAGGGAGTCATAAAGGAGCAGAGGCCCTGTGTCGTGAGTGCCATCTGACCTTGAGTGTGGCCTCTTGTTCTAGCCTGTGGGCTCGCCATGGCCTGACTAAATGCTGGCACTGCTCATACATCCACTTTTAAAAGTTGGGTTGAATATGAGAACATAATCATTCATATTTTGTCCATTTACATGTATTTGATAACATCCTTTCTCTGTTCTTATCTCTACTTTACAGCCTTTTTCTTTAAAGAATGTATGTTTCCGTGTTTAAAGCCACAGAATTTCTGGTTTTTCCTTTTGGAGCCCAAGGAGCAACGACAGAATGAGGAACATGCTGTTCCTTACAGACAGTTACTCATAAGGCCGCAGCACAGAAACTGCAAGAAATGTCAGTCATAAAGTGTCCCAGTGCATTTTAAATGGATGGTTATTAAAATCCTTCTTTATCTCTAGGGGATCTAAAAAATTAAACAATTCATCATTTAAACACAGTTGCCAGGTAGCCTGAGTCAAAAATCAGGAGAGGCTCTGTGGTCTGAAGTCACCTAGTGCTCACCTTGGTGAGGGTCTAGTTGCCTAATGGGTTGGCATAATGACGTCATTCTAACACAAGCAAAACACAACTCTCTTAGAGTTGTTCAAAAAATCAGGAAATTGAAAAAAAAATAAGGGAGAATAAAGTACTGACAGGAGAGAAAAAGAAGAGTTACTTGGAGATTTGAAGGAGGTGAAACGGGCAAAAAGTAAATTTAGCAATTAGATTTTAAAGTCAATGGATAATTAAGTCAAATAATTTATTCTTATGTCCATATATTTTGGTTTTAAAGTTTTGATTAATACTCACGCAACACTAATTTATAACAAATTCAAATATTTTCCCATTGTCTATTTTTACCAGTGAGTTTGTACTAAAGATCCACCAGTAATTTTAGTACACCATAACCCTTCAAAAGAAGCCCATAGAATAAACTAATTTTTAAAGAGTCACATTTTATTCAATGTCTATTTATACATGTTATTAGCAATAAACTCTTTTATCTTTAATTTTGAGAAGCTTTACAAATACAGAAAAGTAGGATGACCAATAGTGCCCAGAGCCAGGACTCAGATCTGGAAAAATAGGTCTAATTGGTTGTTATACTGTGTTTATATCATACATTTCACTTATTTTTATCAAATAAAAATTAGAATTTATAAAATGTTGATGAAAAGGAAAACATTCTGAGTAAAGTTTAGTCCCATGTTTCTTCCTCCAAATCTCTTTGTTCTACATTAACAGGTCAGGATAAGTATGAATGGGGAGGCTGAAAAAGGGGTATCCTTGCCCATGTGGTCCCCAGAGCCATCTTCTCCAATCGGGACTTGGGGAACATCTTTCTCCATCCAGGACCTAGGGGGCATCCTTTCTCCATCCAGGACCTGAGGGATGTCCTTCTCCACCCTGGACTTGGGAGGTGTCTTATCCACCCAGGACTTGAAGGGGATCCGATTCCATTCAGGAGTGGGGGAAATTCTTCTTCATCTGGACAAGGGGTCATCCTTCTCCATCCAGGACTGGGGTTTGTCCTTCTCCATATAGGACTTGGGGGACATCCTGCTTCATCCAGTACTGGAGGTTATCTTTCTCCATCCAGGACTGGAGGTTGTCCTTCTCCATGTAGAACTAGGGGACATCTTTTTCCATTCAGGAATTGGGGAGCATCCTTCTCCATCCATGACTTTGGGGACATCTTTCTCCATCCAGTAACTAGGGGACATCCTTCTCTATCCAGGACTTGGGGGGCATCCTTTTCCACTCAGGAACTGGGGGGCATCCTTCTCCATCCAGGACTTGGAGAACTGTCTTTCTCCATCCAGGACTTAGGGGACCATCTTTCTCCATCCAGAACTCAGGAGACATCATTTTCCATCCAGTAACTAGGGGGCATCCTTCTCCATCTGGGACTAGGGGGCATCCTTCTCCAACCCAAAAATGGGGGGCATCCGTCTCCATCCTGGAACTGGGGGACAGCCTTCTCCCTTCAGGACTTTGGAACATCCTTTATCATCCAGTAAACTAGGGGGCATCCTTTTCCATCCAGGACTGGGGGGCATCCTTCTCCATCCAGGACTGGGGGGCATCCTTCTCCATCCCAGAATTAGGGGATATCCTTCTCCATCCCGGAATTGGGGGGCATCCTTCTCCATCCAGGACTTGGGGGACATCCTTTATCATCCAGTAACTAGGGGGCATCCTTCTCCATCCATGACTGAGGTGGGCATCCTTCTCCATCTAGGACTGGGGGGCACCCTTCTCCATCCAGCATTGGGGGTCTTCCTCCTCCATCCAGGACTTAAAGGGTGTCCTTTTCTGCACTTCTTTGGATGGCAGCCTTTCCTGTGCAGTCATTCAGAAAGTCAGGCTGACACATGTTGTCATCTTGAACTCTGGCATCTCATCTCTATTCTGGGTGAATCCCTTTATGTTTATAGTGATTTATCATTAAATCACTGTGCCATTTTTTCCTAAAATATCTGGGGTGTGTTTTTTGTTCTGACTTCTGTTAGTCCTTTGGTTTCCTGCTCTGGTTTTTTGTAATTTCTTTTGCAACCGAATATGGGTCTCATTTGGTAAGTATTACATATACTAGAAAATGATGTATGTTCAGCATTTGTTGTGATTTTAAAACCTTTTATAAACACATAGCATCTTTGTCTATTTCCCATTTAAATTCAGAAGTATGGGTTCCAGCGTCCCTCTCTAGACCTGCTCTATCCTGTTAGTTTCTTTGTATGCCTGGAGGTGAGGCCAGCATTGGACTTGACATTGCTTCACCTACACGGTTCTATTGTCCGTCCATGTGCAGTGTCTCTCCTGTTGTTTATGATTTCTTCCTTACATTTTATTTGAACTAAAATTGATTTTGTGATAGCAGCTTGCTTTCTGTGAATATTTACTTAAATTTTTATACAGTATTTATTTTATTTTTTCTTTCTTTAATTTGAAAGTGCTGCTTTATTATTGATACTTTTGTATTTTAATATATGAGGTTAATCCCTCTATGTTTGGTAGGAAACAGTGATATATTTGAACTTATTTCTATCATTTGATTTTTGAATTTTGTATTTGCAAAGTTTTATCCTCAATTCTCTTTTCCTTCCTTCAGATTTCTTTTCTTTTCTTATTTTTTGAGGGGACAGAATTTTGCTCTTGTTGGCCAGGCTGGAGTGCAGTGGGGAGATCTCGGCTCACTACAACCTCCACCTCTCGGATTCAAGTGATTCTTCTGCCACAGCCTCTGAGCACCTGGGATTGCAGGCATGCGCCACCACACCCAGCTAATTTTGTATTTTTAGTACAGACAGAGTTTCTCCATGTTGGTCAGGCTGGTCTCAATCTCCCGACCTCAGGTGATCCACCCACCTTGGCCTCCCAAAGTGCTGGGATTACAGGCATGAGTCACTGTGCCCGGACTTTCAGATTTATTTTCAATCAACGTTTCATTTTCCACTTCCTTCCTATGCTGGCGTGTAGGTTTTCCAGGCTATTTACCTTTATCTAGTGTCAAAAATTCTTTTGGGCACTTTTGAGTTGTCACCCAGTAGTTGTAAGTATATTGGATATTGCTGTTTATCTCCCGGTGCTCTGGTTATAATCTCCCCTATTAATACCTTGTAGTCTTATTGTTGTATTTTTTTCTATTAATTTCTGAGATATAAGAATTAGAATTGTCATATTGTGGATTTATGCATTTATCCTTTTAATTCAATAACTTTTGCTTAATGTATCTTGTTATTTTTCTTGGGTGCGTGCATGCTTATGATTATTAGGTGTTCTAAGCAAACGGACTCATTAGTATAAAACATCCTTCTTTATCCCTGGTGATGCTTGTCTTTCTTGTAGTCTGTCATATCTGCCATTAACACACTGGCTGCAGTTTTTGATAACAAAGATTTGCATGGTGTATATTTGTCCATCTTTTCAGTTCGAATCTATTTGTATCTTTATATCATAAGTGTATTTCTTTTTAAAAGCAGATATTGAGGTTTCCTTTTTACCTACTTTGACACTCTCTGTTCCACC
Organism: Macaca nemestrina; assembly: GCF_043159975.1. NCBI lineage: Eukaryota > Metazoa > Chordata > Mammalia > Primates > Cercopithecidae > Macaca > Macaca nemestrina. Next base: position 59,751,312 of record NC_092139.1, read on the forward strand.
TTCCTGGTCTTCTTCTGGATTATTGTAGTTTTGGTTTGTTTGTTTGTTTGTTTGTTTTATGGGGTTTCTTTCTTTCTTTTTTTTTTTTTTTGTATGGATTTTGTACTTTGATTTTTTTTTTAAACTATCACTCCTTGTTTCATTTATTTATGTTTGGTGAGTTCTTTAGAAATTAAAATATAAATACTTAACATATATTAAATACCATAACACTTATATAAAACACAAAAACCTTACCTTACCCTCCTCTCATCTTTTGTGCCGTGTTGTCTTGGATTTTTCTTCTGCACATGATGTAATTCCTGGAGGATGTCATTAAAATAGTAATTTCCCCTTCACATATTTACTATTTTTGGCACACTTTAATCTTTTCTGTGAACTAGAATTTCCAATTATTATCATTTTTCTTCACCCTGAACAAGTTTCTTTTGCATTTATTATGGTTTGGGTGTGATGGCAACACAGTCTCTCAGACTTTCTTTAACTGAGAATGCATTTTTCTCAACTTCAGTTCTGAAGGCTGCTTCAGCAGGTTCATCATTCTAGGGACTCTTTCAACTTTGAACAGCATGAAGTCTCTGCTCAGCAGTGCTCTAGGCGCCATCTAACACATTATCATAGCCAGTTGTGTCAAATCCGTCATCGGTCATAGAACCCTTTGACAGGTGCTTCTTGTTGCTTAAGTTCTAACATTTCATAGTCTTCAGAGACATGGAGAAGTAGCAGTGCTAGTAGCAGTACTAGCAAGAGCAGGTTAAGCCCTAAAAATAATTAAGAAGCCATTGCATGCATACATATGAATGTTTAACTTCAGCTAAAATGCTTTCAAATGTACTATTTTATCTTTATACAAGGTTATAACACAAATTAAAAATTTAAAAATATTTTCACTTTACATATGTGAAAACTGCAGCTCAAAGAATTTAAAAGACATGATTGAAACCCCACAACTAGGTAAAGACGGTCAGATCTGGAGCCCGCATGTCTGGGTGCCCCCATGCCCTGGTACAGAGCATGTGAGGCTTCACCAGGAAGCTCTTTCAGCTCAAGGATTAGCTCTGGGGAAGTGCAGCAGGCAGGCCCGCTTTACACCCTTTTTCCAGCAGAAATCCAATGTTTGTTCAAGTTTCTAGTTCTTTTTGTTTTGTTTTGTTTCTTACCATCATGGCTCTGGGAGTTATTTATAAAATTTAATTTTAAAAGAGACAGTCCCTATCATTAGGATTCCTTGCAAACTTATGCAAAAACAAAAAAATACTGGTATATGAGAAACTTCTGCAAAATTGTTAGTTTTATATATATATATATATATATAAAAAATATATAATTGTAACTAAAGAAATGTGTATCACAGTAATAATTTAATTTATTACTGTCATTTTTTTTTTTTTTGCCAGATTTGAGGGTAATTTTTTTAAGCTCTCCACATGTGGTTTACTGTGGACCAAACACTGGCATAGTTCAGGCTGACAATCTGCTGACAACCCCTTCTTAGTTCCTTCACTTGAAAAATGTGAGTGTGCCCTGTTCATGTGCCTGGCAAGCTCGTAACCCACTCAGGAGAAGGACAGTGGCCACTCAGGTCATCAGGTGAACTTGTGATGAGGCCATCAAGAGGCTGCACGTGAGCTCCAGAAAATGAAATTCCCACTGTCTACCTATTTCCCATTTCCACCCAATGCCCCGCCCCTGCTCCAAAGCAAAGTCTCCACTTCCTAGGCTTGATTTTCAATATTGCTGAACAGGGGTCATAGAAAACAAAGTGAACAAAGACACAAATGAAGCCTTTAACTCAGTGAGCAAAGACACAGCACCTCCCCACCCCCACAACAGCTCCAGAGCCGCACAACTGCTGCCAGAGCCTGAGCACAGGCCTGAGCTCTGGCCCGTGGATCTCACCAATGTATTTCTTCCCTCTGTGTCAAAAAATGTATCCATACATGGGATTCATTTACTTGGGACATAAAATAATGTATACCTCTAATTTTGTCCCAGAACTGTGTAAACCGGGCTGCTGTCTGCCACAATACAGTCCTCACCCTGCATCAGGAGCTTAGATGGGGGAAGCTGGTGGACTGGAGGCCTGGGAGTCACAGGTGCTTGGACAGGAGAGAAAAGCACCACAGAGAGCCAGGACTTGCCTACAAGTCACATTTGTAGGGGTCTAGTGGTCTGGGCAGGCTGGGAGATGCTCTCTACAGGAAAGGCAATAAATATTGCCCCACATCTCCCACCACCAAACAGAAAGTGCAGGTGGTCAGCCCCAGGGCTCAGCTGCCCTTTGCCAGGGTCATGAGTCAGGCCCAGACTGTGCCCTCCACGCTACCCTCAAGGGGACTTCCTGCCAGGCTGGGACAACTGCACCAGGCCCTGATGCCCTGGGAAGGACAGGGTTGTGTTTGACAAAAAGAGCTAAACCTGCCGGGATGAACTTGCCTTTCCCCGGGGCCATGGGAAGATTTATAGAAAGTTCTACCCATCAGGACAAGACTTCACATGACACCATCAGATGAACTGATTTCACGCCACAGAGGGAGGAAGAGGGCACATGCCATAGGTCTGCTGGTCACAGCACACACACGCTCCTGAGAGCTTCAGACCCAGCAGTGTGGCTCAGGTGCCAGGTCAGGATGTGGGAGGACACTGTGTCTGGGTGAATCTCTCACCTTTGCTAGCTGCCTTGTTTCACCAGGTAGAAGATATGGCAATGGGAGCACAGCAGCAGGAAGTCCAGTGTCCCCCAACCTTCCACATCACACCCAGGACCTCTGAGGTGCATCTATATCCTGCACATCTAGGCTCTGAAAAGCAGGAGGTCCTGGTTTCCACAGCTGTGGGGCTTCTAGCCAGGGCAGGTCCAGGTTCTCTGAAAAAACAAGCTCTGGGTGCTGCTTTGTCCTCAGGCTGCTCCTCCATGGGACCTGCGGGCAGAAAAATGAGTACCACCTGGACCGTGGTGTCAGCTGGAGCAGGACTGTGCTGCCTGGGGAAGGAGGGGCTCCACGCAAGTGCCTCTCAGTACACAGCATTAGATGGCATGTGGACAAGTGCGGGAGCTCTAGACCAAGGACTATGTGGTGAGCAAGGGCTCAGGGCACCTTAGGAGAGAGGGCCTGGGTTACACCACCAGGGTGTCACCTGGACCCTCAGCAGAAGGTGGAGGGGGTGGTGATCATTACCTGTGCGACCTTGAGATGGGTGGCAGCCACAAGAAAAAGGGTTCATTGAACTCACATTTTGTAACTAGCACCCAGGAAAAAGCCCAGAATTTAATAAAGATGAGGCCCCTGTCAGTGCAGTGCTGGCTGGGGCACACCCGCTGTTGCACACCCGATCCTCCCCCAGGGCCTCAGCTGTGAGCTTTGATTGTAGACACACTTATGCCATGGCCCCTTCAGACTGCTCCTTTCACCTCTGAAAAACCAGACAGGATGCTTCTGTTCCTGGAAACGTGAATGCCCTTCGTGTGCTTTTTACTTTGGCTATAAACTCTTCTGCAACCGAAATATATACAGAGGCCTTGTGTGTTCCCAAGGTTTCCAGGCATCTCTGAGAGTTTGATTCTCAGGTCCCAGAAGGTGTGACAGCTCCAAAGCATGTGCTGCTGGTTTCTCATCTCCGTGTATTTTTGCTCCCTGTGGACAGCATGTTTCTAACCCCCTGGCACATGCTTGGCTCAGATCTTTGAAAAAGCCAAGGGTGGGAGGCAGAATGATGTGGAATGGGCAGAAACTATGAGTAAAGGCTGGCCTCACCCCAGGAGGAGATAGAATGCATTAGCCCAGTGAGAGTGCCAGGGAACCCACGCAGCAGCCTAGAGAAGGTCAGGGAATGGAGCTGGGGTTTCGGTTGTCACCATCCCAGAGTTAGACTCAGCCAGCTGAACAGCTGATTCTCCTCCACAGAACCCTTGGGCTGACACAAAACATGCGATTCACACAGAGAAAGACCAGTCATGTCCACCCCCTGTGGCCTCCACATACCTGAGCCCGTACCTGATATATCGCAGAACAAGACTCCACAGCCATGCATCTGTTCTCTCCAAGGCATTTTATGATGAGAAAGAGATTTACCTCACATGATGAAAATAGAAGAGGAAATAACCTTGACAAGGACATAGTTCCACACCTGCCATCCAAGGCCTAGGAATCGTGCTCAGCCAGGGCCCAGCACTTCTAGGGCTCTGGGAAGCTGCAGTGGAGTTGGGGTTGGAACAAGGAAGAGTGGCCATTTGCAGGCAGTGTGGGCACCAGGCCCTCTGCAGGGGAAAAGCCCAGTGGCAGGATGAGAGGACAGCAGAAACCTGGCAGGGGCTATGCACGCCCTCACCGTGGGAAGGGGATACACTCCCAGGTGGAGCCACTGTTTAAATTGAAATCACTCAAGTCCATCACCAGAAAACACAAAGAGGATTGTCTTGCCAGAGATTAGTGACCTGGGACTTAAACAAAATGCCAGTTCACAAATAGAAGGATTCTTAGTTCCACAGACCTTGTGTCTACAGTTACGGTAAGCAAGACTGAACTCAGCCACGCTCACCTGCAGACACTGAGATGCTTGCCAGGAGGCTGTGCAGTGGAATACAAGACACGAATGCTGACAAGGATGGGAAGAGCCTCCCTTTCCTGGCTGGGGGGAGGGGGAGACTTGGCCAATTCAAAAATACATAACAGAAGGTCTCAGAGCTCCTGAGGCAAGTGCTACTTAGGCATTCAGAGATACTTGGATGATGGCAGTGTCTTCAGTAGAACCCTGAAAAAGCACCAGGGACTCCCAGGCAACTTAGCTTAAATCTCCCTTGAGTAGAGCTAGTCTTTGAGATCTCCATCAAGTGGGTGAGCCTTCGCCACCATGACAGCACATAATAAAGTCGGCCTTGTTAGCAGCAGGGACAGGCCTGATGTCACTGATCCTGAGGCAGGAATCTTGTAAACCCATATAATTTAATTTTGTGTAAGCTCAAGCTCGTCACTGAGATCAGCCTCTGTATGATGATCCATGAGGCCACCATGAACAGCATGGATGGACCCAGGCCACGGATGGGCCCTCTTCATCCTGGATGAGGAGCCCACAGTTGCCATTGTCCCTCAGTCAGAATAAAATCAAGACAAAAGCAATCAGAAGACCCATACACCATGAGACTGAGGCTTTTTTTCAAAGATGCCAGAATAGGAAAATAATATAATGGAAAAAAAACCCCAGAATTCCATCACCTGAGTTGCTTCAGAGGCCTCCCCAACTCCAGGCCACCAGGTGCAGGGGCCCTGCCGAGGAACTCTCCCTGGGTAGAAACTCCTCTGGTTTTTGCCTTCCACCCAATGTTGGCAACTTCAATTTCATCTTTTTCGACATCATAGCTAACATTAAAAGGATGCAGGTCAAAAAAGAGTGATGCACTGCAGCCCTGACAATGCTCCCAGTGAGAATTTGTGCAAAACTCTTCCCTTGACCTGCAAAACCAGGTCCAGGCAGGGTCTTGGGGCTGTGATGACTGCATCTCTGCCTCCTCCTCTCTGCAGTGCGGTCTCTTCACAGGCAGAGCATTCACTACTCTCTAGCTTCTCACCAGCCCAGGATGCAGGGAAGAAGTAGCTTATCAGCACAGTCTTCGAATATTTTGCTTTTCCAGCTGGGCTCCTATGAACAATGTGTCCAGCTATAGGTAAACAATGTGTGCAGATAATGTGAGAGTGACAGCACCGTGTCAGGACCATGCAAGAAGCTGGCCAGAGGCACAAGCAGCAGATGGAGGCTGATGGGGGTGACTGAAATCCAGTGTGGGGCAGCTGTGTGCCGTGATCAATCTGCAGGGGTAGGGAAAACAATAACCCTGGGCCTAGCTAACATTTGCGTGGGAGAACATTGACCCAAGTCCCCAGGAGAATGTGGAAGAGAACCGCGTGTCATTGCCAAAGGCAAAAGTAACCGCAGAGTTTTCTTTCTGGTTCTAAGCAGATGGGAGGGGTGTAGCCTGCAGAACCAAGGGTGTGGGGGTCCTAGAATGTTGTTGGTGGTTGTTCAGTAAAGGGCTTCACTTCTCAACCTGCAGAACTTTCCGTCTATGAGTGTGGGTTACATCTACACATACACACGAGATCATATACTCTCACTCAGCCACCCATATCTAAACATGGGAGTATTAGGAAAACTAGGAAAGCAACATCCTACTAGATAACATTGCTTGCAGTGAAACCATTTAAACCCCTGAGCCTCGGTGTCACCAATAAACACTGCGTGTAAGGAGAATGCCTGCCTCGTGGGGGTTTGTAAAGACCGAATGTAAAAATAAAATGTAGAGTGCTTGGTAAACTAAAGTTCTAAATAAATATTGGTTATTACTATTATTATGTCAGAAGTACTAGTCATAAGACTGAAATACTTCAGTTTAATAAGAACTCAGTGGAAAGAAGTTGGATAAATTCGTGAGTTTGAAACTGCAATAGAAATTTTAAAATGCAAATTAATTTATTAATGTATTCATGTTCATTAACTTATTTATATTCAAATGAATTAAATATTTAGTGCATGCTCAGAGCTGGGAACACACCACCATCAGGGCTGCACAAACTCTGTCCTCAAAGCGATTGTTTTCAGATGACCTCAGAGGAAAATGAGAAGGAAACACTGGCAATTTCCTTCAGTGGATACCTTAGCTGGCTGCATAGCTCATGTTAAGTCAGTCTTCATGAGGAACTCAGAATGTTTGGGGCTTCGGTATTAAAACTACAGATCTCTATGGCAAGCCTTCAGAGCTCCTTTGATTAAACATCAGCCGCTGCAGTAGCGTCCCCTGAGAAACCTGCACACATTCTGAACACTTGCATGAGTTTCCTTTCCTTTTGGGCCACTATATGTGGAAAAACACTTTCACCCATGACCCTAACTGTCCCAAACTGCAGAAGAGGCAGATTGTAGCCAGCTAGTCCCTGTCAAAGGCCTGTTGCCCTCTTCTGGGTCAGCCTTGTCCACCCAGCCTGAGGTGCTCTCTGAGACAGCCTAGCCACCACGCCACACGCCCCTCAGCCTGACCAGAGCATCAGCATGCTGTGCATGGCCGTTAGCTGGGGTGATTCAGAATTGTGTGCTGTGGAGCAGGGCTCCGAGTGAAGCATGTGGTCACTCAGGCCGTGGAAATGATTCAAGCTCTTACTCCTCTGTCAGCTCAGTGCCTGCACAGTGGAAAGGAAGCACATCTATTGATTTCTTGGCCAAAAGAGCAAGTTGATACGTTTTTTAAAGCTTTGACATTTTGTCTTAAAGCAACAGTGGGCCTTGTTCAACTAGAATCTCATTTTTCCAGCCTAATTTTGCTGGAAAGGCCCCCAACCCAGGCAAGTCCCTGGAGGAGAGAGAGCACCTAGGATGCTGGCACCAGATGGCTTTGTTCCCCAGCCTTCAATACACTCAGTTATAAAATAACCACAGCAGAGGTTTGATTAGATTACCCCCAGGCCATTTTTCAGGTTTATATGCTACCATATTTTCTACCAGAATACAGTATTTGAATCAACTCTCAGGGGCCCCAGCCTTCAGCAGACACTCTGGTGAATACAGCCATTTTTCTAGCCTCAAAAGCATGGTTTGCAAACTGGTTTGTTCTTTGCAGGAGAAAACCACACGCGTGGCCATTGAGGCCCTTCGTTAGCGGAGTTGAGGGGATTTTGTCTGGCTCTCACCTTGAGGTCATCGTCAGCATCCTGAAGTCACTTGCCGGCCTCTGTGCAGATGTCCCCTCGAGGGGCTTCAGTCTGTGGAAGTGAAACAGTGAACACAGGACCTGCCTAGACTTCCTGCCTCACAGCACAGCACCATAGCCTGGCCTGCCCTCTGCCTGATACTTGGTTGGGAACTTTACTCCATGAAAGCATCAAAATAAAAATATACAGACTCCCCACCTATCCCGTCTGCTGTTGGGTTCTAATTCCTCCACAGACATCCCATCACAGAGCTTTCCCCCGTGATGGGGGACCCCTGCACTGGACTCCATCCCTCCCCTACTGGAAAAGCACAGGTGCTGTGGCATGAGTTCAACTGACTGAAATTCCCTGATCTTCAGAGTAATAATTCTAAAACAGGGCCACAAACACCCCTGTCAGTGTACTTGGAAGAACCTCTCATTACTTGAGGCCCGAGAAATGCAGACACCCCTCCCGTTTTCCAGTGTGCTGTCAACTCCAGCATCAGAGCTCTTCCTGCGGTGGGCACTGGTAATTGACTTACTGGAGAAAGTCAAGCTTTTAAGTTCCAGGAATACTCCTATTTCTTTAAGCTGTGTTTATTTTTACACTATTGCTGGTAGAGTCAGTGTGCACTCAGTGAAGATGAAGCAAAAGTGTCAAAGAGTGATTTCCAAGAAGATGGAAAATATCTGCAGTTTCTACTTCCTTACCCAGCAGGCAATGTCTCTCCTGTGGCATCAGACAGTGGAGACAGTGGCGCTCAGTGTGGGGCCTCCTGGCTGAAGGAGGGGACAACACGGTGTTCCGTCTCCCTAGATGCTGTATGCACCTCACCTGGGTGGTGATTTACTTGAGAGAAACCCATGTGTGGAGTAGGGAGTGCTGCCTTTGGCATCTACCCAGGTCCTGCTCTGGACTCTGCCTCTTACCAAGGGTGACTTCTAGGCCTAACTCACCTGGTGGCTGTGAGAACCCAGTCCCCACAGATCCAGGCACTTCACAGTTCACAAGGCGAATGCTCAAGATGATAGAATCTTCCATTGGCTCATGTGAGCACAGCACTCCCACAGCATCAGCTCCATTCACAGCCAGCTGCTCTGCTGAGCGCTGCTGTTTTCCTGGTATTGTGAATGCCCGGAGTCTCCACAGGTTGCCAGCTTGAGTCTGGAGAAGGTATATGTATGTGGATGAATAATAAATAGTGAATTTTGTGAAAGTTAAAATGAAAGAAAATGAAACGAAGGAAAAAACAACCTGAATATAAAAAGGCCTTTAAACACAATTTTTGCGTTGTTTTTTGCTTTCAGTCCTTTTCAGTTGGTCACAAGGTCTAGTGCCGGTGTTAACATATGATGTCAGTCATCAGGCTCAGTGAATTCCTGTTTCACCTTGCAGGGGATATAGGAACTTGCAGGTGGCAGAATCCTAAGAGCCTGAGGGATCATGGTGCTTTCCATGCAGTGATTCTGCAACGGTAGGCACCTGCCTCTCAGAGGAGGAATTTTCAAATCTGTCACAGCTACACTTGCAAGGGTGTCCTTTGTCACTTTTTCTGATGGAGAACTCCGTTGTTGTGAAACATAAATTTTCTGATATTTTGATCCTCATACTTCCCACACTAAACAGTGGCACTGCATTCTGTCCAGCAACTTTGAAAGGGGAAGCAAGAGGATAGGTCCTGTTTGAATCTCGAGGTGCTCCTTGAGGAATGTCCAGAGGCTGCTCTGGCTTGGGACAAGCAGTGTCTCACAAGACCAAAGTGCCTGGTGGCACAATCCTGTCAGCCACAGACAGGTGCCAGGGCCATCACCCCAGACAACATGACTAGTCCCAGACTGCTGTCCTAGACAGCACACTGCCCATCAGTCCAGGGAACCATCTATTTACCATTACATAGTGTCGAGGGACTTCATAGAAAATGGTCTTGTGGATGTTGTGAGCTTCTTATGGTTATTTAATAATAATCCCATGAGATGCAGGCCCTGAGCACAGGGGGAGCTCAGTGTGCGTCCCTGTTCTAAGGGCAGGATGAACGGTCCAATCAGAGGCCTGTGGCATTGCGCATGTGGGCACGTGGATCTGGTCAGCATCTTCTGCCTGCAGCTCTTTCTTCTCCAGCGGTGCACGGCATCTGCATTAGTCAGGGTTCGCCAGAGAAACAAAACCAACAGGATGTGAGTGTAGATGCATAGGGAAATTTATTATAAGGAGTGAACTTGTTATTCGCAATGCCGACCAGCCCCAGATCTGCAGGATGAGGGGGCAGCTGGAGGCCCAGGAAAGCCCTGTGTGGTTCTGTTCCAAGGACTCACAGGCAGGAGGAATTCTCTCTGTTTGGGGAAGGGCAGGCCTCTTGTTCCCTGTGGGCTTCAGCCTGATGGGGTGAGGTCCCCACGCTGGGAAGGGCAAACTGCTTTATTCCCTCTGCTGATTTAAACATTAACCTCATCCAGAAACACCACTGAGAGTAAAGCCTGACCACACTGGGCTCCCTGTGGCCAAGTCAAGCTGACGTATAACTGAAGGTCACAGCGTCTAAGAACTTTCTCTTCCTCCTTACGTCAAAACCCCCATGAGTGTTTACAGCAAAACAAATTCAGAACCGAGGCTCTCCTGGGTGCCCCTGTCCAGACACTCTGAATGAAAGTCCGAATTCCAAATGGGGCACCTGCCTGCTTCCCAGGCCCCTTCTTCCAGGGATTGGGGTTGGGACGTGGGTCTGGGTGCATCCACTTTGGAAGTCCACACCAGGAGGCTCAAGGTGGAGCCATAGCACTGGGCCAGGGCTATGGGTTCCTAGGGGCTGATTTTCCAGGAAATAAGAAAGCAGCCACTTGCAGAAGAGACAGAGTTGAAGCCCTGACCCTGCAGTGCTGGGGCAGTGGATCTGTTCCTGTCTCTGCTGAAACTAACCTGTGTTCTGTTATTGACAATACAATATTCCCAGCTAAAACAAAATGTGCCCTATGCTGACCCTGCAGGAACTGTCTTTGTGAAGTCAGTACTACCAGGTTACTGAAGTTCTATATCTAAACTGCTAAACCCAGACAGTGACCTGGACGACTGTTAGACCTGGAGGCTGGCTCTGATAGAGGCCTGAGGCTGCCTAAAATCACTGCAGGAGTGGAAAAGGCCAATTGAGTGTTCATTGACTTTTCTACAACTGCACAAATTATGCCAGGCCTCTTTACATTCTAAGCCAACAGGGGGGATTCAAGAGTCATTCTCCATTGCTTTTTTTTTTTTTTTTTAAACTTCGTCCAAGATTAGATATTGGTGAGTATGTGGCTTTATTTCTGTGTTCTCCATTCTGGTCCATTGGACTCTGTGTCTGTTTTTACACCGGTAGCTGTTGTTTTGGTTAATACAGTAACCTTGCGGTGTAGTTCGAAGTTGGGTAATATGATGACCCCGGCTTGGCTCTTTTTACTTAAGTTTGCTTTGGCTCTTTGGGTTCTTTTTTGGTTCCATACACATTTTAGAACAGTGTTTTCTAATTCCGTGAAAAATAGCATGGGTAGTTTGGTAGGATAAGATTTCTCGATTGCTTTGGGCAGTATGACTATTTTAATAATTTTGATTCTTCCAATCCATGGCCATGGAATTTTTCTTTTTCATTTGTTTGCCGTCTGTGATTTCTTTCAGCAGTGTTTTGTAGTTCTCCTTGTAGAGATCTTTCACCTCCTTGGTTACATATATTCTTAGGGATTTATTCTTTTTGTGGCTACTGCTAATGAGATTGAATTCCTGATTGGGCTTTCAGCTCTAACATCATTGCTGTATAGAAATGCTACCGATTTTCATATATTGATTTCTATTCTGAAATGTTAATGAAGTTATTACTTCTAGAAGCCCTTTGGTGGAGTCTTTAGGGGTCTGGGTATAGAATTACATCATCAGTGAAGAGAAATAGTTTGACTTTCTCTTTTTCGATTTGGATGCCTTTCATTTCTTTCTCTTGCCTGACTGCCCTGGCTAGAACTTCCAGTACTACATCCAACAGGAGTGGTAAGAATGGGAATCATTTTTTGTTCTAGTTCTCAAGGGGACTGCTTCCAGCTTTTGCCCATTCAGTATAATGTCAACTGTGTGTTTGTCATAGATAGCTCTTATTATTGTGAGATATGTTCCTTTAATGCCTACTTTATTGAGGGTTTTTTTTTTTTAACACAAAGGGATGTTGAATGCTATCAAAAGCTTTTTTTCACGTCTATTGAGTTGTGTTTTTAATTATGTTTATGGGGTAAATCACATTTTTTGATTTTCACAGGTTGAAACAACCTTGATTACAGAAAAGAAATCTACAGGGTGATGATGAATTAACTTTTGGATGCGCTGCTACACTAAGTTTGCTAGTATTTTGTTGAGAATCTTGGGTATATGTTTATCAGGGATATTGGCCTGTAGGTTTTGTGTGTGTGGGGGGGGTGTGTGTGTGTGTGCGTGTCTTTGCTAGGTTTTCATATCAGGTTGACACTGGCTTCACAAAATAGTTCAGGAGGAGTCCCTCCTTAACTCAGTTTGCTTCAAGAAGTTGCCGGGATTCCCCCGTCTCACCCCCAGATCCCCAGGAGAGTTCAGCACCGCCCTTGCTGTGGGTGTCACAGAGACCGATGCGGGTCCCTCTCCCCGGGAATGGGCGAGCCTGGGTCCAGTCCACAGGGCGCCTCGCAGGCGCTGATGCAGGATGGAGTTGAGGTGGGGACAGCGCTGGACCCCAGGGCCCCTGCCTGCCTCCTGGGAAGCCCGGTGACCCAGGCAGCCCTAGCGAGGTCCCCGGGCTCCCACAGGACAGATGCGGACAGTGTGGCCGGGGAGGCCCTGCTACCCTGGGGACTGTCCCTCCAGCCCCCAGCTTTCTGTGATTCTCTGGGCACCCTCTGCAGAGGGGCAGGGGATCCTGGATACCGAGGTGCCGAGCTTGAGGGACCCCAGAGCTTCGGCCAGGCCGCTTCCTTTGCAGGGTGAAGCTGAAGTTCAGAGGAGGGCAGGGGCAGGTCCCGGGGGCTCACCAAACAAAGGGAGCCTATCTCTTGGCTGGGGTCACAGGGAGCGCTCCTGTGACATCTTGGGCCCTAGAGCCAGGGAGGATGAGAGACTGGGGCCTTTCGTCGACCGCTGTGGCTGGGCAGAGGCTCAGCCTGTGCCACAACCCTAAACTGCGTCTGGCCCGTCCGAGCCGCGGGCCCTTTAAGAGGGGGTGGTGCTTCAACCTGGCGGGAGGGACGCTGCCAGCGTGCATATGCCCGCGTGCACTTGCCGGCATGCATGTGCCGCCCCTACGGAAGCTGAGACTACACTTCCTGTGAGGCCTCGGCAGCGGCGGCGGAGCAGCCTGGTCAGAGAGAGCTTCAGAGAAGCCGTGGTGGGTTCGGCGTGACGGTGGAGGGGGAGGCGAGTCTCGGTAAGTGTCCGGGGCGTGGACCCCACTGGAAACCCTCTGGACCTCCCTGCTCTTTCCCGGTCACTCCCTGCTTTCGGGCCCTGACTTATTCTGGGCATCTGGGCCCAAGTCGTCCGCATGGAGGCGGTTGTGGGGTCCTGGCCTTGGCAGCGTCTGCCCTCCTGCCGCCCCTTGGCCCAGAGCCCCGGCGGTGACGCGCGGGTCCTGGGTCTCTCCGAGCCCCATGGGCTTCTGAGCTGGGGTCTACGGTTATTTTTGATGCCTCAAGACCTTTAGCAAGAAACCTGGCCAGAGCAGGGGACATTGTGTAGTTTCAATTCTTTGAGGAGTGTCCGGCTATTTCGCTGTTTTCCATGGTGTGTATCCTAATTTTCAGTTCCACCTACAGTGTATGAGTTCCCCTTTCTCGAAAACCACACTCGCATTCCTATGTTTTTCTTTTCATTTGTTTTGTTTTCTGAGACACAGTCTTGCTCTGTTGCCCATGCTGGGGTGCAGTGGCGTGATCGCGGCTCACTGAAACCGTTGTCTCCTGGGTTCAAGCAATTCTCCTGGCTCAGCCTCCAGAGTAGCTGGGACTCTGGGCACCAGCCACCACACCCAGCTAATTTTTGTATTTTTAGTAGAGTCGGGGTCTCACGACATTGGGCAGGCTGGTCTCAACCTCCTGACCTCAGGTGATCCACCCGCCTTAGCCTCCCAAAATACTGGGATTACAGGCCTGAGCCACAGCTCCCTGCCCCTCCTATTTTTAAAAGTTTTTTTTAGGAATATTCAATAAGTGTGAGATTATGTGCATGTGGTTTTGAATTACAGTTTTCTGATGAATAGTTAATTTTGAGGATCTTATATCGTATCTGTTGTTCTTTTTTATGACTGTACAGAATTGTCTGTTCAGGTTCTTGGCGAAATAGTTGATTGGATTCTTTTGCTGCTTTATAGTGTTTTCTGTGTACACATTAGATGACAACTCGTGAATTACAAGATTGCCTGAAATTTTTGGCTAATCTATAGGATGCTTTTATTATTTGTAAAGTAATTTGTTTTGAGATGCAGAAACTTTTCAGGTTGGTATAGTCCCATATGTTTGTTTTTGCATTTCATGCATGTAATTTTGGTCACCCATATAAGAAAATATATATCAGTGACAAAGCATTTAGTTGTCAGTGAGGTTTTTCTTCAAAGGTGTTTGTTTTCCTCTTTGCAAAGATGAGCAGAGATTCAAGTAACCAAAAATACATGTTCATCCTGTGTTTTAAAAACTTTTTGTGGTTTATGGTCTTTTGGCCTTCAGTTTGGGGGAGGGGGTTTTGTTTTTCATAGGTCGTGTAAAATAAGGGTCCTGTTTCTTGCTTCTGCATCCGGATATCATTTTTCTCAAATGTATTCATTGAGCAGACTCTGCCTTCCACATTGTGGTGTTCTTTATGAAAGTCAGTTGACTATGTCCATATTTGTGTTGATCATGTTTTTGCTCTCCCTGTTTTTTTCCACAGTTCTAGGTATTTTTATTTATGCAAGTACCATATTTCTGCTGCATGACTACAACTTGGCAGTGTAATTTGATATTGAGGATTGTGGGTTCTCACTTTGATTGTATTTCTGAGGGTTCCTTTAAATATTCATTGCCTTTGTGGCTCTCTGTGATTTTTAGCAATATGTATTTATTGCTGTTAACTTTATTTCACAACACAAAGGTCTATAATTAGGGGTACATTTTCATACATATAGATGGGGTAATGATCAAATCAGGGTACTTGGGAGCTCTATTCCCTCACACAGGTTATATTTTTGTGTGGAGAGAACATTCAAAATTATCCCTTCTTGCTCTTTAGAAAAATATAATATTGTTAACTCCAGTCACCGGGGCTGAGGAGAACATTCAGATGTATTCCTTTAATGTTAAGATAACTTTGTTTCCATAACCAATCCTTCCCCATTCCCCCTCTAGCTCCCAGACTGTGGTAATCAATATTGTGCTTTCTACTTCTTTAAGATAAACATCTTAAGATTTCACGTGAGTGGTATCATGCAGTGTTTGTCTTTCTAGGCCTAGCTCATTACATTTAGCATAATGTTTTCCAGGTTCATCTGCTTGCTCTAAGTGACAGTGTTTCATTGTTTTGATGGCTGAAGAATATTCCCTAGTGTATGTATATGAGAGTTTCTTGATCTCTGTATCTGTGGATGAACAGGTGGGTTGAATGATACCCAGTAGTGGGACTGCTAGATGGTTTGGTGTTTCTTTTTTTTCCTATTTGCAGGACCCCTCAACTGTTTTTTATAGCATTAATAATAATTTACGTTTCCACAAACAGTTCCCCTTTCTGGAAATTCATACCAGGATTTTTTTTTTTTTTTCTCTGAGACAGAGTCTAGCTCTGTCACCCAGGCTGGAGTGGAGTGGCCGATTTTGGCTCAGTGCAAGCCCCACCTCCCGGGTTCATGCCATTTTCCTGCCTCAGCCTCCCGAGTAGCTGGGACTACAGGCAGCCGCTACCACGCCAGGGTAATTTTTTGTATTTTTAGTAAAGACGGGGTTTCACTGTGTGAGCCAGGATGGTCTTGATCTCCTGCCCGCGTGATCCACCCGCCTCGGCCTCCCAAAGTGCTAGGATTATAGGCATGAGCCACTGCGCCCAGCCTAGGAATTGTCTTTTTAAATACTTTAATTTTTTTGTAATGTTCATTCTAGTTGGAGTGAGATAAATTCTGAGTGTGGTTTTGATCTACATTTTTCTCATGAGTAGTAATGTTAACCCCATTTTTGTAAACATTGGGTCAGTTTCCTGTGTTCTTTGCAGAAATATCTACTCAGGTCATTTGCCCAGTTTTGATCTGTGTTTTTTTCTGTTGTTTTGTTTTTTTTGCCAGCTGGCAGTGTTACTAGCTTGTACATTTTCAAAAACAACCCCTTATCCACTGTATGTTTGCCCAAACTTTTCTTATAATTTTCAGTATGCTTTTTCATTTGGTTCATTGTTTTCTTTGTTGGGCACAAACTCTTCAGTGACATGGTCCCACACGTGTAGAATTTCTTGGTTAGCTGTGCTGTTGGTTACTAATCAGGAAAAAACAAAATTGCTACCAAAGCAGTCCATTGTCAATGATTTTTTTCCTTGTATTTTTGTTACTTTTTGAAAACCATGAGCATACATCCAAGTTGCCCTAAATATACACACACCAGAGGTTGTCTTTATAGGAGCCTTATGGTTGCAAGTTTTGTGTATAATCTTTAATCCTTTTGAGTTGATTATTGTGTATCTAGTACCATAAGAGTCCTGTATTGTATTCCATATGGATATCTAGTTTTGGAAACCTTCCCCATTGTGTCATTTTGCTGGTGTTTTGAAACATGTGTTCACTCTGTAGAATTTTGTGTTGATTCTTGAGCATCCTCATTTTTCTCACTGGTCTGTGTTTCTCTGTGTATGCTAGTAACATATGGGTTGGTTAACCAGGGATTTTCTAATAATTAGAACTCAGAGAATGTGATGCATCCCATATGGTTTGTATTTCTCAGGATAGCTTTGGAAATTCAGCATGTTTCACATTTTCACATACATTGTGGCATTATTTCTATTTCTTAAAACACTATTTGCCATATACTAAATGTATATGATCAGAGGGTACAAGGAAGATTTTGATACATGTATATGTTGAGTAATGATAAAATCGGGTTATTTAGCATCTCTTCACCTCATATAGTTTTTATTTTTTGAGTGGTAACAACATTCAGAATCCTTCCTTCTAGCTGCTTTGAAACATATGACACATTTGTGTTAAGGCTAATCACCCTGCTATGGAATAGAAGACCAGATTTGATCACTCTCATCTGAGAGTGACTTTGTACCCATCACTGATTCCTTCCCAGACCACCTCTACCTCCCCTGCAGACTCTGGTGACCCCTATTGAACTTGTTACTTCTAGGATGTAAAGTTCTTTTCAGTCTACATCCCTGAGATAACATGGCATCAGTCTTTCTCGACCAGGCTCATTCATTGGATGTTCTCCAGGTTTCGTCATGTGGCTGCAGATGGCAGGATTTTCCAAAGCTTTGTGGCTGAAACATATTCTGTGGTGTATCTATACAGCAGTTTCCTCATCCCTGCAGCTCCGTATGCACAGGTAGGTTGGTTCTGTACCTTGGCCACAGTTACAAGTGCTTTAGTACCCCTGGGAAGGCAGATAGCTCTCTTCAGCCTAGGATTTCAACTGCTTTAAATGTGGAACCACTGGTGTGGCTGCTAGCTGACGTGGTAGATGTACTGTGAATTTGTTCAGGAATCTCTAGCTGTTTTTCAGAGTGTGTATACTAATTTACATCCCCACCAATAGTGTTTAAGAGGTTACCATTCTATAAGTCTATACTGGATGTCACTTTCCAAAAATCTGTGTTTTGTTTGTTTTGGGTAGTATTCATTCTGAGTGGAATGAGACGGAATCATAGTGTGGTTTTCATGGACATTTTTGTGAGGATTAGTGATGTCAATAAAGTTATTTGAGAAATCCCCACATTGCTCTCCATGGTGTCCAAACTAGTTTTCATTTCCACCAACAGCCGACCAGCATCCCTTTCCTCCTGTGCCTCACTGCCATTTATTCTTGTGGACTGTGTCACAATCGTCATTCTGACCAGTGTGAAATACTATCTCATGGGTTTTTTGCTTTACATTTCTCTGATGATTACTGAGGTAGAGAAATGTTGTCCTGTCTGTTGGTTGCTGTAAACCTTCTTCTGAGATGCTTGTTTTCATGCCCCTTGCCCTTCCTTCATTGAGTTTTTGTTTTGCTGATTTATTTGCTTAAGGTCTTTGAGGTAGATCCTGGATATTAGACTTCATCAGATGCATACGTGGAAACATTTTCTGCCACTGCGTAGGCTGTCCGTTTACTCTGTTGGTAATTTCTTCTGCTGTACAGCAGCCCTTTTGTACATTAGGCCCCACTTGTCAATAATTGTTTTAGTTGCACTTGCTTTTTACACATTTTGTAAAAGAACACCAAAAGACACAACGAAGAAGGGGGAATCTGCTTAATAAATTGTTTTAAAAATTGGATATCCCTATATAAAATAATAAAATAGAATCCCTATTGTGTAAAAGGCACAAGAACCAACTCAAAATGAATTAGAGACTGATACACAAAGCAGGGACATAGGCATATCCGTGCTGTGCCAAATCCTCTGTCAAGAAGGGTATTTCCTAGGTTCTCCTGCAGGCTTTTCATAGTTTGCAGTCTTGCATTACATCTTTCATTCATCTTGAGTTAGTTTCGGTACACAGTGAGTGAGACACAGGGGCCCACTGCCTTTCTTCTGCAACTGGCTAGCCATTCATCCCAGCACCATCTATTGAGAGGAGGGAATCCTTTCTTCAAAGCTTAGTTTTGTGGATTTTGTTGAAGATCAGATGGTGTTAGGGGTGCGGGTTTACGTCTGGGTTCTCTAATCTATTCCGCTGGTCTGTGTGGAACGGGGTCCCTAACTTTTC
This sequence comes from Macaca nemestrina, assembly GCF_043159975.1. Classification (NCBI taxonomy): domain Eukaryota; kingdom Metazoa; phylum Chordata; class Mammalia; order Primates; family Cercopithecidae; genus Macaca; species Macaca nemestrina. The sequence continues at coordinate 59,769,888 of NC_092139.1, forward strand.
AATGGAATGTAAAATCAGGAAGTGTGACACAACCAGTGTAGTTTGTATTTCTCAGCGTTGCTTTGGAAATTCAGGGTGTTTTGTGGTCCACATGAACTTTAGCATTGCGTGTTTACATATTTTTTAAAAGGTTGTCCATACAGTAATGGCATACAATGGGGGAAGTTAGAGCGGGGCATTTTGGTTAATGCAGATACAGAGAAATGTTAAAATCAGGATATTTAGAATCTCTGTTATCACAAACTGTTGTTAATTTCTTTGTGATGGAAACATTTGGAATTTTGCATTTACAAGACTCTCTATTATCACAAACAGTTGTTAATTTCTTTATGGTGAAAATATGGGAAATCTTTTCCAGATTTTGTGAAAAAGGTGTGATGAAGTGTTAATTTACTCTAGTCACTGTGCTGTGGAATAGAGAGGAACAATTCATGCCTCTCATCTAAGTGTAACTTTGTACCTATTTCTGATCCCTGCCCATCCCCCCTCTTCCCTCCAACCTCTGGTAACCAGTATTGTGCTCTCTAGATTTATGCAATAAAGCCTTTTATTTTGGATTCTACATGAGTGAGATGTGGCAGTGTTTTTCTTTCTCTGCCTGGTTTAGGTCATTTACCATAATGTCCTCCAGATTCAACAGTATGGCTCCAAATGATGACATTTCATTCTGTTTTTCTGGCTGAAGACTATTCTATTTGTGTACATCTATCACAGTTACATTATCCCTTCATCTGTGGCTGGACAGGTAAGTTTATTCTGTATCTTGGCAGTTGTCAGTAGTGCTGCAGTCCACATAGGATGGCAAATATCTCTTGCATGGACTGATTTCTTTTGCCCTGAAAGTATACTTAATGGTAGAATTGTCAGATGAAGTGGTAGTTGTAGGTTTAATTTTTGGAGGAACCTCTCACTGGTTTCTGTAGTTTGTATACTAATTAACGTTCTTACCAAACGAGTTGCTCTCTGGAAATTTACACCCACATTTGTGTCTGTTTTAATGTATGTTATAACTTTGATAACATCCATTTGAATTATAGTGAGATGATGTATGTGTTGTTTTGATCTTTCTCATGATTTGTGATGCTATCCAAGTTCTTAAACTTGTTTTCAATGTTATGTCTTCTTTGCAGAAATGTCTGTTCAGGTTCTTTTGACCCATTTTGTTTGGTTATTAGTTTCTCATTTGTGTTTTTGCTAGTAAGTAGTGTTAGTGGCTTAGACATTTTGAAGACAACCTTTTATCAGATGTATGTTTGCCGAAACCTTTCTTGCAAACTTCAGGATGACTTTTTAATTTTTTTCATAGTTTTTTTTTTTTTTTTAATCTGCTTGGGCACAAACTCTAGAATGGGATGCATTCCCATGTGTGTCTGTTTTCTTGGTTCCCTGTGACGTAGGTGACTGATGAAGAAAAATAAAATCATGTCCGAACTAATCCATCACCCATGAGTTTTCCCCCTGTATTGTTTGTTTGGTTTTGGCACAGTGTGAACACAGATCCACATTGACCTAAATACACCCACACTGTATGTCTTCTCTTTGAGGGAGCTTGATGATTTCAAGTTTTGTGTATTAGTCTCTAATTCATTTTGAGTTGATTGTTGTGCCTTTTACACAATAGGGGTTCTATTTTGTCATTTTATATGGGGATATCCAATTTTTAAAACAATTTATTAAACAGATTCCCCCTTCTTCATTGTGTCTTTTGGTGTTCTTTTACAAAATGCGTGTACTACCAAGGAGTTTGGGTTTGTGATTGAGCTCCCTCATTCTGTCTGTTGGCCTGGGTGTCTTGGTTAATGCCAGTCATCTGTTGTTTAGATAACTAGCTTTTCAATATAATTTCAAATGGAAGACAGTGATGCGTCCCACATACTTTCTATTTCTAGAAATGCTTTTGAAATTTAGGGCATTTCATGGTTCCATGTTAATTTTAGCATCGTTGGCATCCTTTTTTTTTTTTTTTTTTTTTTTTTTAAAGAAATTGCCCTAAAGTATATGTATATAACTAGAGGATGCAGGGGCCATTTTGATATAGGTACCCCTAGCATATTGATGAAATCACAATATTTTGCATCTGTGAAGTCCTCTAGGTATTTTATTTGTCTGTGGAGAGGATATTCAGAATCCTTTCCAGCTATTTGGAAAATTCACTACAATATTAACCTTAATCACCCTGCTATAGAAGAGAAGGGTAGGATTGAGTTCAGTTTTCTAAGTGTAACTTGGTAACCATTACCAATTCCTACCCAGGCCCCTCTTCTCCCCTGCCTCTGGTAACCACTGTTGAACTTTCTACTTCTATGAGGTCAGGTGTTTTAGATTCCACATAGGTGAGATTATGCAGTATATGTCTTTCTCTGCCTGGCTCATTTCATTTAACATAATGTCCCTCAGGTTTTTCCACATGGCTGCAAATGACTAGATGTCACCCATTTCTATGGTTGAAGAATACTCCGTTCTGGATGCATGTTGCAGTTTCCTCATCCCTTCATCAGTGAATGAATGGGTAGGCATATTTCCTATCTTGGGTATTGTGAGTACTATAGTACACAGGGCAAGGGAGGTATCTCTTCCACTTAGGAATTTCATTGACTGTAAATGTACAGCCGGTGGTGGGAAGGCTAGATGAAATGGAGTTTTTACTTTGTTTGAGGAACTTCTAGCTATTTTTGCTAGAGTGTGTACCAATTGATATTCCCACCAAGAGTGTAGGAGAAGAGTTTCCCCTTCTGCAAGTCTATACCAGTTGTTTCCTTTTCAAACTTGTATTTTTGTTTTCAGTAACATTCATTCTATGTGTATGGAAGTGGTATCTCACTGTGGTTTCCCTTGACATTCTCGTGAGGATTAGAGCTGTTGGGAAACTTTTTCTTTTACCTATGAGTGAATTGCTCATCTACTTTTCAGACATGTCTGTTCAGGTCCTTGGCCCAGACTTAGCTTGGGTATTTGTTTTTGTTTCTGTTTTTGTTTTCTCCCACATCATAGTGTTAGTTTCTTGCACATATTTTGTAAGAACCCCTTTCAAAGACAGGATTTTCCATAATTTTCTTTCAGTCTTTGAGGTGCCTTCTCTTCTGGTTCATTGTTTTCTTTTCCCTACATAAGATCCAATGTTTTCCGTAGTCCCACATGTTTATATATTAGTGGTGGCTTTTGTGTACAATTAAAAACAGTGAAAAAGGTTGCAAGCCATGGCATTGTCTATGGGTTTTTTCCTTCTAATTTTTCTTTTCTTTTTCTTTTTATATTTTACATTTTGCAAATTGTGTGCATAGATTAGTCTTCTAAAATATATGCTCACCCTATGTTTCCTAAGGGAAGTAAGTGGTTTCAAAACTGAGTTTAAGTCTTCAGTGTAATTTACATGGATTCTGTCCTATTTCACTGTTTTTCAAGTGGTTATCCAGTTTCCTCAAAATCGTTTATTGAGCTGACTTTTCTTTTCCCATTGTGTCATTTTGTGTTCGTTTGAAAACTGTGTTCACTGTGTATATACATTTGGGTGGCACAGGGGACTCCGTCATTCTGTCCATTGGGTAGGCTCTTTTTCTGCCAGTAGCAGATTGTTTGGATCAATATAGGTTTTAGTTGTTTCATCTTTTTGCCCACTTAGTACCTTTAGTTTCTTGTGTGTGTTAGATAATGATTCCTTTGACATACATAATTTTCTATAATTTTATCCCAATCTTTAGGATGCCTTTCCTTTTGGTTCATTGTTTTCTTCTTGTTTAGAAATTTTAAAGTTGTCCTTTGTCTATCATACTTATATTTGCTTTTGTTGCTAGTGATTTCTGTGTCCCATTGGGAAATAAAAAGACATGGTGAAGCCATTGTATTGTGTATGTGTATATTCTCCCTAATTTTTTCTTTTTGCAACTGGTGTGTACAGATTCAAGTTTCCCCAAAATAGACACCCTGTGTTTTTTACCTGGGAGCTGTTTTAATTTCAAGATTAGACTTAAGTGTTCATTTTATTATGTGTTGATATTTCTGTATTGTGCAACATAAGGTTCTTCAGTCCTTTGCACATGAATATCCAGGTTTCTCAACCTGAGTACCTTTGGTGTGTTTCTGAAAAATGTGTTTACTCTATATAATTTTTGTCTGATTTTCTGCCTCCTTCATTTGGTCCATTTGGTTATCTTTCTGTGTTTATGCCACTAATGGATGGAGAGGGACAATGTAAGTTTTATTTTGTTTTCCTGTGTGTGTGTTTTTCTTTTTCTTTTTCTTTTTTTTGTTTTTGATCTTTCAACCTTGATTTTCTAAAAGAATACCAAGAATACTGTGATTAACAGTATTATGAACATAGTACCAGTAAGGTGGTTCATCGATTTAGAATCTCTTTCTCAATAGGGGTAAATTTTAGTGAAATAATAGAGATAACAAAGACATTTAACAGAAGAGAGCTCTTATAAACAAGTAAGTTCCAGTATAAAAAAGTTCAGTAGGCCAGGCGTGGCGGCTCACATGTGTAATCCCAGCACTTTGGGAGGCCAAAGCGGGCAGATCACCTGAGGTCAGGAGTTTGAGACCAGCCTGGTTAACATGGTGAAACCCCTCTCTACTAAAAATACAAAAATTAGCCGGATGTGGTGGTGCGCAGCTGTCTTACCAGCTACTCAGGAGACTGAGGCAGGAGAATAACTTCAACCTGGGAGGCAGAGGTTGCAATGAGCCATGATCACGCCATTGCACTCCAGCCTGGGGGACAGAGTGAAATTCTATCTAAAAAACATAACATAACAAAACAAAAAACAAACAGAACAAAACAAAACAAGACAAAAAAACTTAGTAAACAAATGTCACTTAAACTGTGTAAGAGTTATAAAGTGGTTAAACGTCCCCCCCAAAATTTTGGAGGGCTACTTAAGATCATTAACTGGACTGAGACACAGAGAATACTACAGACAAATAGGACATGTGGGTATAAAAGTAAAAGTTATAAATATTAGAAGCCATTGTGTCAACACATTAGTATGTCATGACCAGATATCCTTTATGGCAGGAGTGCAAGTGAGATTCAGCATTTGCAAATCCTGTAATACTGTTAAGCACATTCACAGAGTTAATGAGAATGCCATGTGTTCATGATCGTGTATGTGAAAAGACACTGTCAGGATTCTACAGCATGGTATATTTTTAAAATTTCACAAAATCAGAATTGCTGTAAAAATGTATAAAATATGAAATGGATTTGTACAGAGAAGATATAATAAGACCACAATTTTAGAAAATTATGTGTAACAGTATGAAGAGGTCAGTGATTCTTTAATCATTTGATAAATTGAGCTTGACTTCAGTGTAGCTACTATCTGACTGTGCATAGAGATAAAACTGATTGCAAAGAAGAATAAACAAAAATATCCATAAAAATCTGAATATCAAAAATAACTTTTCATGTATTTTAAATACTTGGAAATCGAAAGTGTGATGTTGATTCATAACTAGACTGAGAGAAAAATGAAGCACAGAATTCAGAGAATAGAATGAAACATATATGGAAATGTTCTGTAAAATAAAAGCAGCAGTGGTAACAGAGGAGATGTAGGCTCTGAGTGTCTCATTGGAGACTGAAGTCCACATATATGCAGCAAAGCCTTTGTCTCCCTGTTGTTTTTGCCTCCTGCTGGTCATGTGCTTTCACACATGGAGAGAGGACATTTAACCTTTGAGCCAGGGCGTCATTTGCTGTTGTCTGGTGGGTGAGCTTTTTGCTGGCATACTCCATATTGTTACATGTTCTTGGGACCCACAGGATTAGTCTTGGTCATCTAAGATGTTACATCTTATCATCTTAAGGTATTACTGACTTTATCACCTTCAACCGACTCCTATTTATTCTTTGAAATAACCAGGTCCACACATTGTTTTGGTAATTCTTTCAGTTGGTGATTCGCCTGGTGTAGCACTATGTGAGAAACCTCTTCTCAAATGACCCACAAGTGATAAGAGGCTGTGAACAAACAGTTCACAGGAGGGACCAACCACGTGCAGACATGGAGTGGGTCATTTCAAGGTGAGGTGGTCAACCTGTACCCTAAACTGGCACAGACAGGAGAAGCCACAATCCTTTAGAGAGAAAAATTGCAAAGTATAAATATCCTTTGTTAAGAGAAATAGAGACCATCTTCAGAGGTTGTAATAGTATTAAAATGTGTTCTCATTATTCAGCTCCCACTTATGAGTGAGAACATGCAGTGTTTGGTTTTCTGTTTCTGTGTTAGTTTGCTGAGAATGATGGCTTCCAGCTTCATCCATATCCCTGCAGAGGACTTGATCTTATACTTTTTTATGGCTCCATAGTATTCCGTGGTGGATATCTAGCACATTTTCTTTTTCTACTCTATCATTGATGCACATATGGGTTGGTTCCATGTCTTTCGTATTGTGAAGAGTGCTGCAGTAAACATCCGTGGAGCAGATAGTGCTCAAAGCAAGAGGAAACTCTGAGCATGATGAGCTTGAAACATGATGGGGTTCAGGCAAGATGGAGCTCTGAGCAATATGAAGCGCAGAGCAGATGTTGCTCAGAGTAAGATGGAGCTCCAAGCGTATGGTCTCAGAGCAAGATGGAGCTCAAAGCAAAATGGAGCTCCGAGCAGATGGTGCTCAGAGCAAGATGGAGCTCAGAGTGACTGGAGCTCCAGGCAAGAAGAAGGTTTGAGCAGATGGTGCTCAGAGCAAGATGGAGCTTGGAGTAATTGGAGCTCTGAGCAAGAAGGATCTTAGAGCAAATGGAACTCTGACACATGGGGCTTAGAGCAGATGGTGCTCAGAGCAAGATGGAGTTCAGAGTGATTAGAACTTTGAGCAAGATGAAGCTCAGAGCAGATGGAGCTCTGAGCAGATTGTGCCATAGCAAGATGGAGCTCAGAGTAGATGGAGCTCTGAGCAAGCTGGAGCTCAGAGAAGATGCAGCTCTGATCAAGCTGGAGCTCAGAGTGAATGGAGCTCTGAGCAAGCTGGAGCTCAGAGTAGTTGGTGCTCAGAGTAAAATGGAGCTCCGAGCATTTGGTGCTCAGAGCAAGATGGATCTCAGAGCGATAAGAGCTCCAAGCAAGATGGAACTTGGAGCAGATGTTGCTCGGTGTAAGGTGGAGCTCAGAGCAGACGGTGCTCGGTGCTCAGAGCAACATGGAGCTCAGAGTGATTGGAAGTTAAAAACATTGCTCTGTAGGATTGGAGCTCTGAGCAGATGATGCTCAGAAGCAAGATCGACCTCGGAATAAATGGAGCTTTGAGCACAATGGGGCTTGGAGCAGATGCAGCTCCGAGCAAGATGTAGCTTAGAAAACATGTTCCTCACAGTAAGATGGAGTTTGAGCAGATGGTGCTTAGAGCAAAATGAAGTTGAAAGCAATTGGAGTACTCAGCAAGATGGAGCTCAGAGCAGATGGTTCTCTGAGCAAGATGGAGCTTGGAGCAGATGAAGTTCTGAGCAAGAAGGAGCTCTAAGCGAGTTGGAACTTGGAGCAAATGTTGCTTGGTTTCAGATGGACTCAGAGCAGATGGTGCTCAGAGCCAGATGGAGCTGAGAGAACATGCTGCTCACAGTACGATGGAGCTTCAAGCAGATGGGGCTCAGAGCACAATGGAGCTGGAAGTGATTGGAGATCTCAGCAAGATGGAGCTCCAAGCACATGGAGCTCTGCGCAGAGGATGCTCAGAGCAAGAAGGAGTTTGGAGTGATTGGAGCTCTGAGAAAGATGGAGTTCTGAGCAGTTGGTGCTCAGAGCAAAATGGAACTCAGAATCATAGCTCTGAGTTAGTGTAGTAAGAATTAGGAAGTGTATATGTGAAGCAATGAGCTTTACAGTCAGTGTGATTTTTATTATCTTTATCACCATTAGAAACAAATCAGTTTTTCCCCTAAGTGCTGTTCCTATATTTAATGTAGTTACCAGTACCTAAACTATAGAAGTTTTTGATTCATTTTTCTCTTCATCTTTATAAGAAGTGTGATAATGGCAAAGCTTTTTTTTCTTTTGAAAACACAATTCTGAGATCAAATAAAACAGTTGACAACTTTGAAACTTAAAGGAAATCACTAGAGTGTAACATATATAATGTTCCTGCTGCCTCTCACCACATTATGTTCAAGGAAGATGATTCCAATCACAGGAATAATTCCTCTTGTTAAATGTATTTCCTGGGATCTTTTCCAATTTTACACTTCAAGATTTTTGATGTAATGAAATCGATTGCAATCTGATTGCTTTCTATTTCTCCTATTTTATAGTTAGTCAATGCTTAGCCATTTTTTCTTCTAGGTTTTTGTTTTGTTTTGTTTTGTTTTGTTTTTTAAACTCTTTAATCTTCCTGTAATTTACTTTGGCTTGCATCAGAAGATGAGGTTGTAAATTGCAGTCACCCTAGTGAGTTTCCTAAATACCATTTATTGCTTGCGATTCATTTTACAGCCAGTGATTAACAGTTGAATTAGTACTGTTCCAACAGATCATACCTCTTATCTTGTTTACCTCTGTTCCAGTGCCCAGCCAATAGAAGGTAGCCAATATTTATTGAAAGTACATGAGAATGGTTTTAATATGTTCGCTTTGTTTTTGAATCTCCCCGGCACCTAGAAGTGTAGCACACAGTGGGGTCTTTAATCTTCTGATGAATTAATGAGCTGAAAGATCTGACACTAGGGGACTGCAGTTTTGCTTTTTCTCTGCAACCAGAATGACCTTTTAAAAATTATTACCATGTCACTTTTTAGCTTACCATCCTTTAATGGCCTCCCATTTGTTGAGACTGAACCCAAGTTCCTTACTGGACCTCTGACCTCGTCTTTGACAGTCTCTGATCTCGTCACTCTGGTCCCTCTCTCTCATGGTGCTGAAGCTGTTATTGGAAAGGGGTCCTGATCCAGACCCCAAGAGAGGGTTCTCGGATCTCACACAAGAAAGAATTCCAGGGCCAGTCCATAGACTAAAGTGAAAGCAAGTTTATTAGGAAAGTAAAGGAATGAAGAATGGGTACTCCGTAGAGCAGCCCCGATGGGTGCTGGTTGCCCAAGTTTATGGTTATTTCTTGATTATATGCTACACTAGGGTTGACATTTGTAAACTGCTATGGCACTGGTGGGAGTGTAGTAGTGAGGACAACCAGAGGTCACTCTCATCGCCGTCTTGGTTTCAGTGGATTTGGGGCAGCTTCTTTACTTCAACCTATTTTATTAGTAAAGTATTTATTACCTGTATCGTGTACCGACCTCCTGTCTCATCCTGTGACTAAGAATACCTAAACCATCTGGGAATGCAGCCCAGGAGGTCTCAGCCTCATTTTACCTAGTCCCCATTCAAGATGGAGTTGCTGTGGGTCAAATGACTGGCAATGCCACATTGACCTTTTTTTTCCTGTTCCCAGAACATTCTAAGCTCTTTGCTTGTTTTGGCCCAGGCCTTTGCACTGGCAGTTTCCACTGCCAGGAATACTGTCCTGTGACTTGTTACTATCACCTATGTCCAAGCTGAAACATGACCTCCTTGGGTTCTCTTCCTGACCACCCTGTCTGATCCTGACCCCTATCCTACCCCATCTGGCTGGTTACTCTCTGTCACATTTCCCTGTTTTATTGTCTAATCAGCACTCATTGATATTTGACTTTATAAGTCCATTTACTCATTTGTTGTCTGTCTTCTCCACTAGAACATAAGCTCCCTGAGGGCAGGGATTTTGTCTGCTCTGGATGATGTCTGTCTCCCTCTCAAAGGCCAACACATCTTGTGCTGTTAGAGCAGCCTTTAGATAGGCAGCCTTTACAAGATCTATGAGATCCACCTGATCTGACTGAGTCTCAATTCCCCATAATTGTATCCGTTTTTATCTCCTATGCCCCATATTGTCCCCATTTGTGCTCCCACTGAAAGAATATTTAAGTGCTTTCCAGAAGCTGGAGGGGATGGGGTGAGGGAGGATGCTGTGGGAGAAGACACTGTGAACCAGACCAAGGCCACATAGCAAGGGCCTCATATGCATATTAAGAATTTGGTTTCAAGAGCAATGAGAAGACAGATTTGCATGGTGAAAATAGAGTCCTGCTTGTAGAGAATAAAGGTGTGGGAAGATTGGGAGGAGACACAGGGAGAAAATCTGGAGGCTCTTCTGGAAATGGAGATGAGAGATGCAGGGTACCTGGACTTGGTCAGTAACAGTACAGATGGAGGAAAGTATGTGGATTCAAGAGACATTCAGAAGGCAACAGTTGTAGAGAAAAATGTTTGTTTGTTTTTGAGACAGTCTGTCTCTCTGTTGTCCAGGCTGGGGTGCAGTGGTGCGATCTCGACTCACTGCAACCTCCGTCTCTTGGGTTCAAGCGATTCTCATACCTCAGCCTTTGGAGTAATTGGGACTATAGGCACCTGCCAACACACCGGGGTGATTTTTTGTATTTTAGTGGAGACAAGGTTTCACCATGTTGCTCAGGGTAGTCTTGAATTCCTGAGCTCAGACAGCCCACCCAACTCAGCTTTCCAAAGTGCTAGGATTACAGGCATGAGCCACTGTCACCCAGGCTGGAGTGCAGTGGCCGGATGAGCTGAATTGACTTTATTTTTCATTTGCAAAATATTTATTGAGGATCGACTCTGCACCAGGCAGTGGATTATCAATGGTGAGGAAAGAAAAGTCTCTTAGGGCATTCTATCTAGTGTAGTAGAGACACATTAATGAAACAACCAGAAAAATAAATATAAATGGAAAATCTGAATAAGTTACAAGGAAAAATGCTAAGTGTTATGAGAATTTATGACAGCGAGTCCTCATCTAGCCTGGGGGAGAGTCAAGGAAGTCCTTCCTTGGGTCATTCTGAAGGATGCATTTGAGTTAGCCAGATGAAGAAGAGAGGGTAGGAATCGGAGTGAGGGAGGCCTGCCGGAAAGAGGGAACAGCATGAACAAAGGCTTGAGCTGGAGGAATATTGGCCATTTGGATAAACTGAAGACCAGCATGGCTAAGGAAAGAAAAGAGAAGAATGGCAATGAGCTTAGAGAGGTTGCAGGAAACAATCAGCATGATCAAAGTTTTATAGGTCATATAAATGATCTTGGTCTTTATTTTTTTTATTATTATTATACTTTATGTTCTAGGGTACATGTGCACAAAATGCAGGTTTGTTACATATGTATACATGTGCCATGTTGGTGTGCTGCACCCATTAACTCGTCATTTACATTAGGTATATCTCCTAATGTTATCCCTCCCCTCTTCCCCCCCCCTTCCACAAAAGGCCCCGGTGTGTGATGTTCCCCTTCCTGTGTCCAAGTGTTCTCATTGTTCAATTCCCACCTATGAGTGAGAACATGCGGTGTTTGGTTTTCTGTTCTTGTGATATTTTGCTGAGAATGATGGTTTCCAGTTGCATCCATGTCCCTACAAAGGACATGAGCTCATCCTTTTTTATGGTTGCATAGTATTCCATGGTGTATATGTGCCACATTTTCTTAATCCAGTCTGTCATTGATGGATATTTGGGTTGGTTCCAAGTCTTTGCTATTGTGAATTGTGCTGCAATAAACATATGTGTGTATGTGTCTTTATAGCAGCATGATTTATAATCCTTTGAGTATGTACCCAGTAATGGGATTGCTGGGTCAAATGGTATTTCTACTTCTTCATCCTTGAGGAATCGCCACACTGTCTTCCACAATGGTTGAACTTGTTTACAGTCCCACCAATAGTGTGAAAGTGTTCCTATTTCTCCACATCCTCTCCAGCACCTGTCATTTCCTGACTTTTTAATGACCGCCATTCTAACTGGTGTGAGATGGTATCTCATTGTGGTTTTGATTTGCATTTCTCTGATGGATAGTGATGATGAGCATTTTTTCATGTGTCTGTTGCGTGTATAAATGTCTTGAGAAATGTCTGTTCATATCCTTTGCCCACTTTTTGATGGGATTGTTTGTTTTTTTCTTGTAAATTTGTTTGAGTTCTTTGTAGGTTCTAGGTAGTAGCCCTTCGTCAGATGAGTAGATTGCAGAAAATTTCTCCCATTCTGTAGGTGGCCTGTTCATTCTGATGGTAGTTTCTTTTGCTGTGCAGAAGCTCTTTAGTTTAATTAGATCCCATTTGTCAATTTTGGCTTTTGTTGCCATTGCTTTTGGTGTTTTAGACATGAAGTCCTTGCCCATGCCTATGTCCTGAATGGTATTACCTAGGTTTTCTCCTAGGGTTTTTATGGTTTTTGGTCTAACATTTAAGTCTCTAATCCATCTTGAATTAACTTTTGTACAGGGTGTAAGGAAGGGATCCAGTTTCAGCTTTCTTCTTATGGCTAGCCACTTTTCCCAGCACCATTTATTTAATTGGGAATCCTTTCCCCATTTCTTGTTTCTGTCAGGTTTTTCAAAGCTCAGATGGTGGTGGATGAGTGGTATGATTTCTGAGGGCTCTGTTCTGTTCTGTTGGTCTGTATCTCTGTTTTGGTACCAGTATCATGCTGTTTTGGTTATAGTAGCCTTGTAGTATAGTTTGAAGTCAGGTAGCATGATCCCTCCAGCTTTGTTCTTTTGACTTAGGATTGTCTTGGCGATGTGGGCTCTTTTTTGGTGCCATATGAACTTTAAAGTAGGTTTTTCCAATTCTGTGAAGAAAGTCATTGGTAGCTTGATGGGGATGGCATTGAATCTATAAATTACCTTGGGCAATATGGCCATTTTCACGATATTGATTCTTCCTATCCATGAGCATGGAATGTTCTTCGGTTTGCTTGTGTCCTCTTGTATTTCATTGAGCATGGTTTGTAGTTCTCCTTGAAGAGGTCCTTCACATCCCTTGTACGTTGGATTCCTAGGTATTTTATTCTCTTTGAAGCAATTGTGAATGGGAGTTCATTCATGATTTGGCTCTCTATTTGTCTGTTATTGGTGTATAAGAATGCTTGTGATTTTTGTACATTGATTTTGTATCCTGAGACTTTGCTGAAGTTGCTTATCAGCTTAAGGAGACTTTAGGCTGAGATGATGGGATTTTCTAAATATACAATCATGTCATCTCCAAAGAGAGACAATTTGACTTCCTCTGTTCCTATTTGAATATGCTTTATTTCTTTCTCTTGCCTGATTGCCCTAGCCAGAACTTCTAATACTATGTTAAATAGGAATAGTGAGAGAGGCCATCCTTGTCTTGTACCAGTTTTCAAAGGGAATGCTTCCAGTTTTTGCCCATTCAGTATGATATTGGCTGTGGGTTTGTCATAAATAGCTCTTATTATTTTGAGATATGTTTCATCAATACCGAATTTACTGAGAGTTTTTAGCGTGAAGAGGTGTCAGATTTTATCAGAGGTCTTTTCTGCATCTATTGTGATAATCATGTGGTTTTTGTGATTGTTTCTGTTTATGTGATAGATTACCTTTATTGATTTGTGTATGTTGAAGCAGCCTTGCATCCCAGGGATAAAACTGACTTGATTATGGTGGATAAGCTTTTTGATGTGCTGCTGGATTTGGTTTGCAGTATTTTATTGAGGATTTTTTCATCAGTGTTCATCAGGAATGTTGGCCTGAAGTTTTCTTTTTTTGTTGTATCTCTGCCAGGTTTTCATATCGGGATCATGCTGGCCTCATAAAATGAGTTAGTGAGGAGTCCCTGTTTTTCCATTGTTTGGAATAATTTCAGAAGGGATGGTATCAGTTCCCATTTGTACCTCTGGTAGAATTCGGCTGTGAATCCAGCTGGTGCTGGGTTTTTTTTGGTTGGTAGGCTATAAATTACTGCCTCAATTTCAGAACTTGTTATTGTTCTATTCAGGGATTCGACTTCTTCCTGGTTTAGTCTTGGGAGGGTGTATGTGTCCAAGAATTTATCCATTTCTTGTAGATTTTCTAATTTATTTGTGTAGAGATATTTATAGTATTCTCTGATGATAGTTTGTATTTCTGTGGAATCAGTGGTTTTATCCCCTTTATCATTTTTTTATTGTGTCTATTTGATTATTTTCTCTTTCTTCTTTATTAGTCTGGCTAATGGTCTATTTTGTTAATCTTATCCAAAAAACAGCCCCTGGATTCGTTGATTTTTTGAAAGGTTTTTCGTGTCTCTATCTCCTTCAGTTCTGCTCTGATCTTAGCTATTCCTTGTCTTCTGTTAGGTTTTGAATTTGCTCTTGCTTCTCTACTTCTTTTAATTGTGATGTCAATTTTAGATCTTTCCTGCTTTCTCCTGTAGGCATTCAGAACTGTAAATTTCCCTCTAAACACTGCTTTAGCTGTGTCCCAGAAATTGTGGTAAGTTGTGTCTTTCTTCTCACTGGTTTCAAAAAACTTATTTATTTCTGCCATGATTTTGTTATTTACCCAGTAGTCATTCAGGAGCAGGTTGTTCAGTTTCCATGTAGTTGTGTATTACTGAGTGAGTTTCTTAATCCTGAGTTCTTATTTGATTGCACTGTGGTCTGAGAGACTGTTTGTTATGATTTCCGTTCTTTTGCATTTGCTGAGGAGTGTTTTACTTCCAATTATGTGCTCAATTTTAGAATAAATGTGATGTGGTGCTAAGAAGAATGTATATTCTATTGATTTGGGGTGGATAATTATGTAGATGTCTATTAGATCCCCTTGGTGCAGAGCTGAGTTCAAGTCCTGAATATCCTTGCTGATTTTCTGTCATTGATCTGTCTAATATTGACAGTGGGGTGTTAAATTCTCCCACTCTTATTGTGTGGGAGTCTAAGTCTCTTTGTAGGTCTCTATGAACTTGCTTCATGAATCTGGGTGCTCCTGTATTGAGTGCATATATATTTATGATAGTTAGCTCTTGATGCATTGATCCCTTTACCATTATGTAGTTCCCTTCTTTGTCTTTTTTTAATCTTTGTTTGTTTAAAGGCTGTTTTTTTCAGAGACTAGGAATGCACCCCTGTGTGTTTTGCTTTCCTTTTGCTTGGAAAATTTTCCTCCATCCCTTTATTTTGAGGCTACTTGTGTCTTTCCACATGAGATGGGTCTCCTGCATACAGCACACCAAATGATCTTGACTCTATCCAATTTGCCAATCTGTGTCTTTTAATTGGGGTATTTAGCCCATTTGCATTTAAGATTAATATTGATATGTGTGAATTCGAGCCTGTCATTATGGTGCTAGCTGCTAATTTGGCCCATGTGATGATTCAGTTTCTTCATAGTGTTGATGGTCTTTACAATTTGATATGTTTTGGCAGGGGCTGGTACTGGTTTTGCCTTCCCATATTTAGTGCTTCCTTCAGGAGCTCTTTAAGTCATACCTGCTGGTGACAGTATCTTCAGCATTTGCTTGTCTGTAAAGGGTTTTATTTCTCCTTCACTTATGAAGAAAAAACTGTGGGAAAATGACATTTATGTTTTTCTTTCCTAGAGAGCATAGGTCTTCCTTCCTCCAACTTTTTATTATACATCACCTATACACACATATGTAAATACATCTATATAATCAATTTATAGTATCTACTTGAGTACTGAATATGAGATGGTACTGAGATTTAGCAGGGTCAGAATAACATTAGAAGCAAAATCAGAAATGATCACGATAACACTGTGAGTCATGTCTACTTTGTATATTCTTGACGTTCAAAATTAATAAATTACTTTTTAACTTAATAACTAAACCAATTACAACTTTTTTGTAAATTATAAAAGGGAGTCTTTCTTGTCATCTTCATTAATTATATACAATGTTACCGCTACTGAATTTTAAGTAATATTAATATTAACATAATAAAATATCCTATATTTAGTCTTACTATCCCTCATTTTTATTCGTGTTTATAGTGGAACATCTGTTTGGCTGAAATTTTAAACTGCCTGCACTAAAATAGGCTAACAAATGTCATTTAACACTTAGTATAACTGAAAGTACTAAGTCTAAAATTTGTCATAATAAAACAAGGTGATATTTACATCACTAAAAAAAACTACATAAGTTGTATAAACATAATTATTTTTTTTGTTTAAGTGGGTTATATAATATTTTATTTATTTATTTTCATGTTCTTTTTTTCTGTATTTTTTTTTTATTATACTTTAAGTTTTAGGGTACAGGTGCACAACGTGCAGGTTTGTTACATATGTATACATGTGCATGTTGATGTGCTGCACCCATCAACTCGTCAGCACCCATCAACTCGCCATTTACATCAGGTATAACTCCCAATGCCATCCCTCCCCTCTCCCCCCTCCCCATAATAGGCCCCGGTGTGTGATGTTCCCCTTCCAGAGTCCAAGTGATCTCCTTGTTCAGTTCCCACCTATGAGTGAGAACATGCGGTATTTGGTTTTCTGTTCTTGCAATAGTTTGCTGAGAATGATGGTTTCTAGCTGCATCCATGTCCCTAGAAAGGACGCAAACTCATCCTTTTTTGTGGCTGCATATTATTCCATGGTGTATATGTGCCACATTTTCTTAATCCAGTCAGTCACTGATGGACATTTGGGTTGATTCCAAGTCTTTGCTATTGTGAATAATGCTGCAAAAAACATACGTGTGCATGTGTCTTTATAGCAGCATGATCTATAATCCTTTGGGTATATACCCAGTGACGGGATGGCTGGGTCATATTACCACGATCCTGGCCCTGCCCTGCCTTGGCCCTATGCTTTCCTGGCCCTGCCTTGCCTGCCCTGGTCCTGCCTTGGCCCTACTCTAGCTTTGACCCTGCGCTGGCCCTACTTTGGCCTTCACCCTAGACTTGCCTGGGCACTGTGCTGGACCTGGCCATAGCACAGACCTGGTTGTGGCCCTGGCCCTGCCATGGCCCTATCCCAGACCCTAGCCCTGCCAGGTACCTGTCCTGGCCCTGCTCTGGGCCTGGCTTTATCCTTGGTTCTTAGATGACCCTGGCCCTGACCCTGCCCTTGCCCTGGCACTGGCCTTGGACATATCCGTGGTCCTAACCCCGGCCCTGCCCTGGAGCTGTCACTGTCTTGCCCCTGCCTTGACCCTGGCCCTGGAACTGCCACAGCCATAGACCTGCCCTGGTTGGTCATGCCCTGCCTTTACCCAGTGCTACCCTGGGCCTGCTCCACCCTGCCCAGGCTCTGCCCTGCCTTTGGCCCTGCCCTGACCCCGCCTTGGCCCTCACACTGGCCCTAGTGTAAACCTGGTCCTTGCTCTGGCCTTGGCCCGGCATTGACCACTGCTCCTGACCCTGGTCGTGCCATGGCCCTGGCCCTGCCAGTGATCCTAACAGTCCTGGCCCTGGCGCTGTTTGGCCCTGTCCTGGCCCTGGCCCTGGCCTGACCGGACACTGGCCCTGAAGTGGATTTGAAGGTATCCTGTCCCTGGTTTAATCTTGCTCTGCCTTCGCGCGTCCCTCTCCTGGCCCTACCATGGCCCTGCCCCTTCCCTGGCTCTGCCCTGGTCTTGTGCTTACCCTGAGCGAGAACTTGACCCTGCCCCAGCCTTGTCCCAGACCTGGCCATGGCCCTGCCCCTGCCCTGGGCCGGCGCTGGCACTGGCATGGACCCTGGACCTGGCTCTTGGCTACTTAAGGCCATACCCTGGCCCAGCCCTCCTCCTGACCCTGTCCTGGCCCTAATTTGCGCTGACCCTATCCTGGCATGCTATTCTGGCCCCACCCCTGACCCTGTCTCTGTCCTGGCCCTAGCTAAGTTGGCCATGGCCGTGTTCCTGACATTGCCCTTTCCTGGTCCTGGCCCTGGCCCTGCCCCGGCCCTGCCCCGGCCCTGGTCTGAACCCCGGCCCTGCAATGGACCTGCCTTGGCCCTGCCTATACCCTGCCTCTGGCCCTACCTCTGCCCTGGCCATACCCTTGCTCTGGCCTGGACTCTGATCCTGGTCCTTGTCCTGCCCCAGCTGTGGCCCTGGCCCTGCCCTGCCTGTACCCTGTTCTATCCTGGGCTGGCCCTGCCGTTGCCTGGTCTTGCTCTTGCCCTGCCCTAGCCTGCCTTGCTTGTGCCCTAGATCTGCCCCGGCCTTTGCTCTTGTCTTGGTTCTAGCACTGACTCAGCCGTGGACCTTCCCTGACCTTGCCTCAGCCCTGGCACTGCCCTGGCCTTGCCTTGGCATTTGCCCTACTCTCTCTAATGCCTGGCTCTGGTCCTGCCTTGCTCTGCTCTTGTTCTGTCGTGGCACAGCCCTGGCCCTGGCCCTGGCCCTGGTCCTGCCCTTATGCAGGCCTGCCCCTGCCACTGCTCTGGCTTTGACCTGGACCTTGGCCATACAGTGACCCTGCCTTGACCCTTTCCTGGCCCTGGCCTGGAACGTGGCCTTGCCAAGGACTCGCCCTGGCTCTGTCATGGCCCTGGCGTTTTCTTGGATTTGGATGTGCCCTGTCCCTTATTTGCCCCGGCCCTTCCCTGATTCTGCCCTTGCACTTCTCTGGGGTAGGGGGACAGGGTCAGGACCAGTCCAGGGCAGGGTCAGGACCAGGGTAGGGCCTTGGTAAGGCCTGAAGATGGGAAGGGCCAGGGCAGCGGCAGGGCCAGGGAAGGGTGTTAAGTTGAGGCTCTTAATGCTACCTCCCCTCGCATCTTCCTCTAGGCTTTTGTGGCTTTGCCCGCCCAGCTGCTCTGTGCCAGGAGGAGGAGGAGACACCTGGAGCCTGTGACACCACGGCTTGCCTCGCTGAGGGTGGGTGGCAGTGACGGAGACTGCAGCGTGCTGGAACGGTAGGAGAGTGACCACGCTAGGAGGTCAGGCGGCTGCAGCCAGGGTTGGGGGTGAGGCTTACAGCGATGGCCGGGCTGCGGCAGTGGCCAGGTGGTAGAAGCCTTGTAGGGTGGGCTGTTGCATTGGCAATGGGCCTGGCTTTGCCCTGCCACTGCCGTGGACCTGGCCCTGTACTGCCCTGCCTTGCCCTGGCCCTGCCCTACCCTACTGTTACGTGGACTGTCTCGGCCCTGCCCTGCTCCGATCCCATCCTGGTTTTGCCTTTGCACTGGCCTTTCCCTGAACCTGTGCTGGCCCGGCCTTGGCTCTGGCCCTGCCTCTTGTCCTGACCCTGGTCCTGTCATGGCACTGGCCCTGCTAGTGGTCATGGTCCTGCTCCTGTTCTGGCCTTGACCTGGCCTTGGACGTGTCCTGGCCCAGATTTGTTCTGGCCCTGCCTTGGCCCATCCCTGCCCTGGCCCCACCGTGGCCCTGCCTGTTGTGCCCTCTCCTGGCACTGACTTTGCCCTGTCATGGCTCAGTGGTGCCATTGACCTGCCTTACACTGCCCTGGTTGTGCCCTGGCCCTGCCTGGCACTGGCCTCTCCCTGGACCTGCTCTGACCCTGCCTTGGCCTTTGCCCTGTCCTCACTATGGCCTGGCCCTGGCCTTGTTCTGGCTTAGCCCGGGCCCTGGCCCTAGCCCTGGTCCTACCGTATCCCTGGCCTTGCCCTTATCCAGACCCTGCCCCTGCCTCTGCCCTGGCCCTGGCCTGGAACCTGGTCCTGTCAAGGACTTGGCCTGACTCTGCCATGGCCCTGGCCCTGCTCTGCCTTGGTCCTGGCCCTGACCCAGACCCTTTCCTGGCTGTGCCCTGGCCATGGCCTTTCCCTGGCCCTGAGTTGGCAGTGGTCTGCCCCTGGTCTTGCCACCACCCTACCCTGCCATGCACTGGATGTGTCATCAGCCTGCCCTGGCCCTACCTTGTCCCTCACCCTAGTCTTCGCTAGGCCCTGCTCTGGACCTGGCCCTAACCCAGACCTGGCCCTGACCCTGGCCCTGGCCTTTGTCCTTCATAGCCCTGGCCCTGAAGTGGACTTGGAGGTGTCCTGGCCCTGGAGTGACCTGGCTCTGCCTTGGCGTGTCCTTGTCCTGCCCCTACCATCACCTTGCCCTGTTCTGCCCTGTCCTAGTACTGACCCGGCTGTGGCATTGCCCTGCCCTACCCTGCCTTGGCTGTGCCCTGGCTCGATTCCGGCCCTGGCCCCGCCCTGTGCATGCCATGACACTACCTCAGACTTGGCACTAGCCTGGTCCTTTCCTGGCATGAGCCCTGCTCTTTCTATGGACCGCCTTTGGTCGTGTCCTGCGCTGGCCATTCCATGCCCTGCCCTGCCCTGACTCAGCCCTGGCCTTGGCATTGCCCTTGGTCCTGCCATATTTCTTGCCCTGTCCCTATCCTGGCCTTGGCCCTGACCCTTACCTTGCTCTGGCCCTGTCCTTGCCCTTACGCAGCCCCTGGCCCTGTCATGGACCTGCCCTGGACCTGTCCTGGCCCTGGCCCTGCCCTGCTTCAGACTTTGCCCTGGTTCACCCCTGGCCTTGACCGTGAAATGCCTGACCCTACCCTGGCCTTGCACTGCCCTGGCCCTTGCCCTGACTCTGGTCCTGTCACTGGAGAAGCCCCCGCCCTGTTGCTCTTCTTCCCATGGCCCAGACACTGCCTTGGCCCTGCCCTGACACTGTCCTGGACCCTGGCTGTGCCAAGAACCTGCACTGTTGTTGCCCTTGTTTTGCTCCTGTCCCGAACCTGGTCCTGCCCAGGCCACGGCCATGGCCCTGTCCCTGCCCTGGCTGTTCCCTGGCCCTGCTCAGGTCTTGGCACTGTCCTGGCCCTGGCCTGCCTTGGCCCTATGCTTTCCTGGCCCTGCCTTGCCTGCCCTGGTCCTGCCTTGGCCGTACTCTAGCTTTGACCCTGCGCTGGCCCTACCTTGGCCTTCACCCTAGCCTTGCCTGGGCGCTGTGCTGGACCTGGCCATAGCACAGACCTGGTTGTGGCCCTGGCCCTGCCATGGCCCTGTCCCAGACCCTAGCCCTGCCAGGTACCTGTCCTGGCCCTGCTTTGGGCCTGGCTTTGTCCTTGGTTCTTAGATGACCCTGGCCCTGCCCCTGCCCCTGCCCTTCCCCTGGCACTGGCCTTGGACATGTCCGTGGTCCTAACCCCGGCCCTGCCCTGGAGCTGTCACTGTCTTGGCCCTGCCTTGGCCCTGGCCCTGCCACAGCCATAGACCTGCCCTGGTTGGTCATGCCCTGCCTTTACCCAGTGCTACCCTGGGCCTGCTCCACCCTGCCCTGGCTCTGCCCTGCTTTTGGCCCCGCCCTGACCCCGCCTTGGCCCTCACACTGGCCCTAGAGCAAACCTGGTCCTTGCTCTGGCCTTGGCCCGGCATTGACCACTGCTCCTGACCCTGGTCGTGCCATGGCCCTGGCCCTGGCCCTGGCCTGACCCTGGCCCTGAAGTGTATTTGAAGGTATCCTGTCCCTGGTTTAATCTTGCTCTGCCTTCGCGCGTCCCTCTCCTGGCCCTACCATGGCCCTGCCCCTTCCCTGGCTCTGCCCTGGTCTTGTGCTTACCCTGAGCGAGAACTTGACCCTGCCCCAGCCTTGTCCCAGACCTGGCCATGGCCCTGCCCCTGCCCTGGGCCGGCGCTGGCACTGGCATGGACCCTGGACCTGGCTCTTGGCTACTTAAGGCCATACCCTGGCCCAGCCCTCCTCCTGACCCTGTCCTGGCCCTAATTTGCGCTGACCCTATCCTGGCATGCTATTCTGGCCCCACCCCTGACCCTGTCTCTGTCCTGGCCCTAGCTAAGTTGGCCATGGCCGTGTTCCTGACATTGCCCTTTCCTGGTCCTGGCCCTGGCCCTGCCCCGGCCCTGCCCCGGCCCTGGTCTGAACCCCGGCCCTGCAATGGACCTGCCTTGGCCCTGCCTATACCCTGCCTCTGGCCCTACCTCTGCCCTGGCCATACCCTTGCTCTGGCCTGGACTCTGATCCTGGTCCTTGTCCTGCCCCAGCTGTGGCCCTGGCCCTGCCCTGCCTGTACCCTGTTCTATGCTGGGCTGGCCCTGCCGTTGCCTGGTCTTGCTCTTGCCCTGCCCTAGCCTGCCTTGCTTGTGCCCTAGATCTGCCCCGGCCTTTGCTCTTGTCTTGGTTCTAGCACTGACTCAGCCGTGGACCTTCCCTGACCTTGCCTCAGCCCTGGCACTGCCCTGGCCTTGCCTTGGCATTTGCCCTACTCTCTCTAATGCCTGGCTCTGGTCCTGCCTTGCTCTGCTCTTGTTCTGTCGTGGCACAGCCCTGGCCCTGGCCCTGGCCCTGGTCCTGCCCTTATGCAGGCCTGCCCCTGCCACTGCTCTGGCTTTGACCTGGACCTTGGCCATACAGTGACCCTGCCTTGACCCTTTCCTGGCCCTGGCCTGGAACGTGGCCTTGCCAAGGACTCGCCCTGGCTCTGTCATGGCCCTGGCGTTTTCTTGGATTTGGATGTGCCCTGTCCCTTATTTGCCCCGGCCCTTCCCTGATTCTGCCCTTGCACTTCTCTGGGGTAGGGGGACAGGGTCAGGACCAGTCCAGGGCAGGGTCAGGACCAGGGTAGGGCCTTGGTAAGGCCTGAAGATGGGAAGGGCCAGGGCAGCGGCAGGGCCAGGGAAGGGTGTTAAGTTGAGGCTCTTAATGCTACCTCCCCTCGCATCTTCCTCTAGGCTTTTGTGGCTTTGCCCGCCCAGCTGCTCTGTGCCAGGAGGAGGAGGAGACACCTGGAGCCTGTGACACCACGGCTTGCCTCGCTGAGGGTGGGTGGCAGTGACGGAGACTGCAGCGTGCTGGAACGGTAGGAGAGTGACCACGCTAGGAGGTCAGGCGGCTGCAGCCAGGGTTGGGGGTGAGGCTTACAGCGATGGCCGGGCTGCGGCAGTGGCCAGGTGGTAGAAGCCTTGTAGGGTGGGCTGTTGCATTGGCAATGGGCCTGGCTTTGCCCTGCCACTGCCGTGGACCTGGCCCTGTACTGCCCTGCCTTGCCCTGGCCCTGCCCTACCCTACTGTTACGTGGACTGTCTCGGCCCTGCCCTGCTCCGATCCCATCCTGGTTTTGCCTTTGCACTGGCCTTTCCCTGAACCTGTGCTGGCCCGGCCTTGGCTCTGGCCCTGCCTCTTGTCCTGACCCTGGTCCTGTCATGGCACTGGCCCTGCTAGTGGTCATGGTCCTGCTCCTGTTCTGGCCTTGACCTGGCCTTGGACGTGTCCTGGCCCAGATTTGTTCTGGCCCTGCCTTGGCCCATCCCTGCCCTGGCCCCACCGTGGCCCTGCCTGTTGTGCCCTCTCCTGGCACTGACTTTGCCCTGTCATGGCTCAGTGGTGCCATTGACCTGCCTTACACTGCCCTGGTTGTGCCCTGGCCCTGCCTGGCACTGGCCTCTCCCTGGACCTGCTCTGACCCTGCCTTGGCCTTTGCCCTGTCCTCACTATGGCCTGGCCCTGGCCTTGTTCTGGCTTAGCCCGGGCCCTGGCCCTAGCCCTGGTCCTACCGTATCCCTGGCCTTGCCCTTATCCAGACCCTGCCCCTGCCTCTGCCCTGGCCCTGGCCTGGAACCTGGTCCTGTCAAGGACTTGGCCTGACTCTGCCATGGCCCTGGCCCTGCTCTGCCTTGGTCCTGGCCCTGACCCAGACCCTTTCCTGGCTGTGCCCTGGCCATGGCCTTTCCCTGGCCCTGAGTTGGCAGTGGTCTGCCCCTGGTCTTGCCACCACCCTACCCTGCCATGCACTGGATGTGTCATCAGCCTGCCCTGGCCCTACCTTGTCCCTCACCCTAGTCTTCGCTAGGCCCTGCTCTGGACCTGGCCCTAACCCAGACCTGGCCCTGACCCTGGCCCTGGCCTTTGTCCTTCATAGCCCTGGCCCTGAAGTGGACTTGGAGGTGTCCTGGCCCTGGAGTGACCTGGCTCTGCCTTGGCGTGTCCTTGTCCTGCCCCTACCATCACCTTGCCCTGTTCTGCCCTGTCCTAGTACTGACCCGGCTGTGGCATTGCCCTGCCCTACCCTGCCTTGGCTGTGCCCTGGCTCGATTCCGGCCCTGGCCCCGCCCTGTGCATGCCATGACACTACCTCAGACTTGGCACTAGCCTGGTCCTTTCCTGGCATGAGCCCTGCTCTTTCTATGGACCGCCTTTGGTCGTGTCCTGCGCTGGCCATTCCATGCCCTGCCCTGCCCTGACTCAGCCCTGGCCTTGGCATTGCCCTTGGTCCTGCCATATTTCTTGCCCTGTCCCTATCCTGGCCTTGGCCCTGACCCTTACCTTGCTCTGGCCCTGTCCTTGCCCTTACGCAGCCCCTGGCCCTGTCATGGACCTGCCCTGGACCTGTCCTGGCCCTGGCCCTGCCCTGCTTCAGACTTTGCCCTGGTTCACCCCTGGCCTTGACCGTGAAATGCCTGACCCTACCCTGGCCTTGCACTGCCCTGGCCCTTGCCCTGACTCTGGTCCTGTCACTGGAGAAGCCCCCGCCCTGTTGCTCTTCTTCCCATGGCCCAGACACTGCCTTGGCCCTGCCCTGACACTGTCCTGGACCCTGGCTGTGCCAAGAACCTGCACTGTTGTTGCCCTTGTTTTGCTCCTGTCCCGAACCTGGTCCTGCCCAGGCCACGGCCATGGCCCTGTCCCTGCCCTGGCTGTTCCCTGGCCCTGCTCAGGTCTTGGCACTGTCCTGGCCCTGGCCTGCCTTGGCCCTATGCTTTCCTGGCCCTGCCTTGCCTGCCCTGGTCCTGCCTTGGCCGTACTCTAGCTTTGACCCTGCGCTGGCCCTACCTTGGCCTTCACCCTAGCCTTGCCTGGGCGCTGTGCTGGACCTGGCCATAGCACAGACCTGGTTGTGGCCCTGGCCCTGCCATGGCCCTGTCCCAGACCCTAGCCCTGCCAGGTACCTGTCCTGGCCCTGCTTTGGGCCTGGCTTTGTCCTTGGTTCTTAGATGACCCTGGCCCTGCCCCTGCCCCTGCCCTTCCCCTGGCACTGGCCTTGGACATGTCCGTGGTCCTAACCCCGGCCCTGCCCTGGAGCTGTCACTGTCTTGGCCCTGCCTTGGCCCTGGCCCTGGCCCTGGCCCTGGCCCTGGCCCTGGCCCTGCCACAGCCATAGACCTGCCCTGGTTGGTCATGCCCTGCCTTTACCCAGTGCTACCCTGGGCCTGCTCCACCCTGCCCTGGCTCTGCCCTGCTTTTGGCCCCGCCCTGACCCCGCCTTGGCCCTCACACTGGCCCTAGAGCAAACCTGGTCCTTGCTCTGGCCTTGGCCCGGCATTGACCACTGCTCCTGACCCTGGTCGTGCCATGGCCCTGGCCCTGGCCCTGGCCTGACCCTGGCCCTGAAGTGTATTTGAAGGTATCCTGTCCCTGGTTTAATCTTGCTCTGCCTTCGCGCGTCCCTCTCCTGGCCCTACCATGGCCCTGCCCCTTCCCTGGCTCTGCCCTGGTCTTGTGCTTACCCTGAGCGAGAACTTGACCCTGCCCCAGCCTTGTCCCAGACCTGGCCATGGCCCTGCCCCTGCCCTGGGCCGGCGCTGGCACTGGCATGGACCCTGGACCTGGCTCTTGGCTACTTAAGGCCATACCCTGGCCCAGCCCTCCTCCTGACCCTGTCCTGGCCCTAATTTGCGCTGACCCTATCCTGGCATGCTATTCTGGCCCCACCCCTGACCCTGTCTCTGTCCTGGCCCTAGCTAAGTTGGCCATGGCCGTGTTCCTGACATTGCCCTTTCCTGGTCCTGGCCCTGGCCCTGCCCCGGCCCTGCCCCGGCCCTGGTCTGAACCCCGGCCCTGCAATGGACCTGCCTTGGCCCTGCCTATACCCTGCCTCTGGCCCTACCTCTGCCCTGGCCATACCCTTGCTCTGGCCTGGACTCTGATCCTGGTCCTTGTCCTGCCCCAGCTGTGGCCCTGGCCCTGCCCTGCCTGTACCCTGTTCTATCCTGGGCTGGCCCTGCCGTTGCCTGGTCTTGCTCTTGCCCTGCCCTAGCCTGCCTTGCTTGTGCCCTAGATCTGCCCCGGCCTTTGCTCTTGTCTTGGTTCTAGCACTGACTCAGCCGTGGACCTTCCCTGACCTTGCCTCAGCCCTGGCACTGCCCTGGCCTTGCCTTGGCATTTGCCCTACTCTCTCTAATGCCTGGCTCTGGTCCTGCCTTGCTCTGCTCTTGTTCTGTCGTGGCACAGCCCTGGCCCTGGCCCTGGCCCTGGTCCTGCCCTTATGCAGGCCTGCCCCTGCCACTGCTCTGGCTTTGACCTGGACCTTGGCCATACAGTGACCCTGCCTTGACCCTTTCCTGGCCCTGGCCTGGAACGTGGCCTTGCCAAGGACTCGCCCTGGCTCTGTCATGGCCCTGGCGTTTTCTTGGATTTGGATGTGCCCTGTCCCTTATTTGCCCCGGCCCTTCCCTGATTCTGCCCTTGCACTTCTCTGGGGTAGGGGGACAGGGTCAGGACCAGTCCAGGGCAGGGTCAGGACCAGGGTAGGGCCTTGGTAAGGCCTGAAGATGGGAAGGGCCAGGGCAGCGGCAGGGCCAGGGAAGGGTGTTAAGTTGAGGCTCTTAATGCTACCTCCCCTCGCATCTTCCTCTAGGCTTTTGTGGCTTTGCCCGCCCAGCTGCTCTGTGCCAGGAGGAGGAGGAGACACCTGGAGCCTGTGACACCACGGCTTGCCTCGCTGAGGGTGGGTGGCAGTGACGGAGACTGCAGCGTGCTGGAACGGTAGGAGAGTGACCACGCTAGGAGGTCAGGCGGCTGCAGCCAGGGTTGGGGGTGAGGCTTACAGCGATGGCCGGGCTGCGGCAGTGGCCAGGTGGTAGAAGCCTTGTAGGGTGGGCTGTTGCATTGGCAATGGGCCTGGCTTTGCCCTGCCACTGCCGTGGACCTGGCCCTGTACTGCCCTGCCTTGCCCTGGCCCTGCCCTACCCTACTGTTACGTGGACTGTCTCGGCCCTGCCCTGCTCCGATCCCATCCTGGTTTTGCCTTTGCACTGGCCTTTCCCTGAACCTGTGCTGGCCCGGCCTTGGCTCTGGCCCTGCCTCTTGTCCTGACCCTGGTCCTGTCATGGCACTGGCCCTGCTAGTGGTCATGGTCCTGCTCCTGTTCTGGCCTTGACCTGGCCTTGGACGTGTCCTGGCCCAGATTTGTTCTGGCCCTGCCTTGGCCCATCCCTGCCCTGGCCCCACCGTGGCCCTGCCTGTTGTGCCCTCTCCTGGCACTGACTTTGCCCTGTCATGGCTCAGTGGTGCCATTGACCTGCCTTACACTGCCCTGGTTGTGCCCTGGCCCTGCCTGGCACTGGCCTCTCCCTGGACCTGCTCTGACCCTGCCTTGGCCTTTGCCCTGTCCTCACTATGGCCTGGCCCTGGCCTTGTTCTGGCTTAGCCCGGGCCCTGGCCCTAGCCCTGGTCCTACCGTATCCCTGGCCTTGCCCTTATCCAGACCCTGCCCCTGCCTCTGCCCTGGCCCTGGCCTGGAACCTGGTCCTGTCAAGGACTTGGCCTGACTCTGCCATGGCCCTGGCCCTGCTCTGCCTTGGTCCTGGCCCTGACCCAGACCCTTTCCTGGCTGTGCCCTGGCCATGGCCTTTCCCTGGCCCTGAGTTGGCAGTGGTCTGCCCCTGGTCTTGCCACCACCCTACCCTGCCATGCACTGGATGTGTCATCAGCCTGCCCTGGCCCTACCTTGTCCCTCACCCTAGTCTTCGCTAGGCCCTGCTCTGGACCTGGCCCTAACCCAGACCTGGCCCTGACCCTGGCCCTGGCCTTTGTCCTTCATAGCCCTGGCCCTGAAGTGGACTTGGAGGTGTCCTGGCCCTGGAGTGACCTGGCTCTGCCTTGGCGTGTCCTTGTCCTGCCCCTACCATCACCTTGCCCTGTTCTGCCCTGTCCTAGTACTGACCCGGCTGTGGCATTGCCCTGCCCTACCCTGCCTTGGCTGTGCCCTGGCTCGATTCCGGCCCTGGCCCCGCCCTGTGCATGCCATGACACTACCTCAGACTTGGCACTAGCCTGGTCCTTTCCTGGCATGAGCCCTGCTCTTTCTATGGACCGCCTTTGGTCGTGTCCTGCGCTGGCCATTCCATGCCCTGCCCTGCCCTGACTCAGCCCTGGCCTTGGCATTGCCCTTGGTCCTGCCATATTTCTTGCCCTGTCCCTATCCTGGCCTTGGCCCTGACCCTTACCTTGCTCTGGCCCTGTCCTTGCCCTTACGCAGCCCCTGGCCCTGTCATGGACCTGCCCTGGACCTGTCCTGGCCCTGGCCCTGCCCTGCTTCAGACTTTGCCCTGGTTCACCCCTGGCCTTGACCGTGAAATGCCTGACCCTACCCTGGCCTTGCACTGCCCTGGCCCTTGCCCTGACTCTGGTCCTGTCACTGGAGAAGCCCCCGCCCTGTTGCTCTTCTTCCCATGGCCCAGACACTGCCTTGGCCCTGCCCTGACACTGTCCTGGACCCTGGCTGTGCCAAGAACCTGCACTGTTGTTGCCCTTGTTTTGCTCCTGTCCCGAACCTGGTCCTGCCCAGGCCACGGCCATGGCCCTGTCCCTGCCCTGGCTGTTCCCTGGCCCTGCTCAGGTCTTGGCACTGTCCTGGCCCTGGCCTGCCTTGGCCCTATGCTTTCCTGGCCCTGCCTTGCCTGCCCTGGTCCTGCCTTGGCCGTACTCTAGCTTTGACCCTGCGCTGGCCCTACCTTGGCCTTCACCCTAGCCTTGCCTGGCGCTGTGCTGGACCCTGGCCATAGCACAGACCTGGTTGTGGCCCTGGCCCTGCCATGGCCCTGTCCCAGACCCTAGCCCTGCCAGGTACCTGTCCTGGCCCTGCTTTGGGCCTGGCTTTGTCCTTGGTTCTTAGATGACCCTGGCCCTGCCCCTGCCCCTGCCCTTCCCCTGGCACTGGCCTTGGACATGTCCGTGGTCCTAACCCCGGCCCTGCCCCTGGAGCTGTCACTGTCTTGGCCCTGCCTTGGCCCTGGCCCTGCCACAGCCATAGACCTGCCCTGGTTGGTCATGCCCTGCCTTTACCCAGTGCTACCCTGGGCCTGCTCCACCCTGCCCTGGCTCTGCCCTGCTTTTGGCCCCGCCCTGACCCC
Organism: Macaca nemestrina; assembly: GCF_043159975.1. Taxonomy (NCBI): domain Eukaryota; kingdom Metazoa; phylum Chordata; class Mammalia; order Primates; family Cercopithecidae; genus Macaca; species Macaca nemestrina. The sequence goes on from NC_092139.1 coordinate 59,798,651, forward strand.
GCCTTGGCCCTCACACTGGCCCTAGAGCAAACCTGGTCCTTGCTCTGGCCTTGGCCCGGCATTGACCACTGCTCCTGACCCTGGTCGTGCCATGGCCCTGGCCCTGGCCCTGGCCTGACCCTGGCCCTGAAGTGTATTTGAAGGTATCCTGTCCCTGGTTTAATCTTGCTCTGCCTTCGCGCGTCCCTCTCCTGGCCCTACCATGGCCCTGCCCCTTCCCTGGCTCTGCCCTGGTCTTGTGCTTACCCTGAGCGAGAACTTGACCCTGCCCCAGCCTTGTCCCAGACCTGGCCATGGCCCTGCCCCTGCCCTGGGCCGGCGCTGGCACTGGCATGGACCCTGGACCTGGCTCTTGGCTACTTAAGGCCATACCCTGGCCCAGCCCTCCTCCTGACCCTGTCCTGGCCCTAATTTGCGCTGACCCTATCCTGCATGCTATTCTGGCCCCACCCCTGACCCTGTCTCTGTCCTGGCCCTAGCTAAGTTGGCCATGGCCGTGTTCCTGACATTGCCCTTTCCTGGTCCTGGCCCTGGCCCTGCCCCGGCCCTGCCCCGGCCCTGGTCTGAACCCCGGCCCTGCAATGGACCTGCCTTGGCCCTGCCTATACCCTGCCTCTGGCCCTACCTCTGCCCTGGCCATACCCTTGCTCTGGCCTGGACTCTGATCCTGGTCCTTGTCCTGCCCCAGCTGTGGCCCTGGCCCTGCCCTGCCTGTACCCTGTTCTATCCTGGGCTGGCCCTGCCGTTGCCTGGTCTTGCTCTTGCCCTGCCCTAGCCTGCCTTGCTTGTGCCCTAGATCTGCCCCGGCCTTTGCTCTTGTCTTGGTTCTAGCACTGACTCAGCCGTGGACCTTCCCTGACCTTGCCTCAGCCCTGGCACTGCCCTGGCCTTGCCTTGGCATTTGCCCTACTCTCTCTAATGCCTGGCTCTGGTCCTGCCTTGCTCTGCTCTTGTTCTGTCGTGGCACAGCCCTGGCCCTGGCCCTGGCCCTGGTCCTGCCCTTATGCAGGCCTGCCCCTGCCACTGCTCTGGCTTTGACCTGGACCTTGGCCATACAGTGACCTGCCTTGACCTTTCCTGGCCCTGGCCTGGAACGTGGCCTTGCCAAGGACTCGCCCTGGCTCTGTCATGGCCCTGGCGTTTTCTTGGATTTGGATGTGCCCTGTCCTTATTTGCCCCGGCCCTTCCCTGATTCTGCCCTTGCACTTCTCTGGGGTAGGGGGACAGGGTCAGGACCAGTCCAGGGCAGGGTCAGGACCAGGGTAGGGCCTTGGTAAGGCCTGAAGATGGGAAGGGCCAGGGCAGCGGCAGGGCCAGGGAAGGGTGTTAAGTTGAGGCTCTTAATAGCTACCTCCCCTCGCATCTTCCTCTAGGCTTTTGTGGCTTTGCCCGCCCAGCTGCTCTGTGCCAGGAGGAGGAGGAGACACCTGGAGCCTGTGACACCACGGCTTGCCTCGCTGAGGGTGGGTGGCAGTGACGGAGACTGCAGCGTGCTGGAACGGTAGGAGAGTGACCACGCTAGGAGGTCAGGCGGCTGCAGCCAGGGTTGGGGGTGAGGCTTACAGCGATGGCCGGGCTGCGGCAGTGGCCAGGTGGTAGAAGCCTTGTAGGGTGGGCTGTTGCATTGGCAATGGGCCTGGCTTTGCCCTGCCACTGCCGTGGACCTGGCCCTGTACTGCCCTGCCTTGCCCTGGCCCTGCCCTACCCTACTGTTACGTGGACTGTCTCGGCCCTGCCCTGCTCCGATCCCATCCTGGTTTTGCCTTTGCACTGGCCTTTCCCTGACCTGTGCTGGCCCGGCCTTGGCTCTGGCCCTGCCTCTTGTCTGACCCTGGTCCTGTCATGGCACTGGCCCTGCTAGTGGTCATGGTCCTGCTCCTGTTCTGGCCTTGACCTGGCCTTGGACGTGTCCTGGCCCAGATTTGTTCTGGCCCTGCCTTGGCCATCCCTGCCCTGGCCCCACCGTGGCCCTGCCTGTTGTTCCCTCTCCTGGCACTGACTTTGCCCTGTCATGGCTCAGTGGTGCCATTGACCTGCCTTACACTGCCCTGGTTGTGCCTGGCCCTGCCTGGCACTGGCCTCTCCCTGGACCTGCTCTGCACCCTGCCTTGGCCTTTGCCCTGTCCCTCACTATGGCCTGGCCCTGGCCTTGTTCTGGCTTAGCCCGGGCCCTGGCCCTAGCCCTGGTCCTACCGTATCCCTGGCCTTGCCCTTATCCAGACCCTGCCCCTGCCTCTGCCCTGGCCCTGGCCTGGAACCTGGTCCTGTCAAGGACTTGGCCTGACTCTGCCATGGCCCTGGCCCTGCTCTGCCTTGGTCCTGGGCCCTGACCCAGACCCTGTCCTGGCTGTGCCCTGGCCATGGCCTTTTCCCTGGCCCTGAGTTGGCAGTGGTCTGCCCCTGGTCTTGCCACCACCCTACCCTGCCATGCACTGGATGTGTCATCAGCCTGCCCTGGCCCTACCTTGTCCCTCACCCTAGTCTTCGCTAGGCCCTGCTCTGGACCTGGCCCTAACCCAGACCTGGCCCTGACCCTGGCCCTGGCCTTTGTCCTTCATAGCCCTGGCCCTGAAGTGGACTTGGAGGTGTCCTGGCCCTGGAGTGACCTGGCTCTGCCTTGGCGTGTCCTTGTCCTGCCCCTACCATCACCTTGCCCTGTTCTGCCCTGTCCTAGTACTGACCCGGCTGTGGCATTGCCCTGCCCTACCCTGCCTTGGCTGTGCCCTGGCTCGATTCCGGCCCTGGCCCCCGCCCTGTGCATGCCATGACACTACCTCAGACTTGGCACTAGCCTGGTCCTTTCCTGCATGAGCCCTGCTCTTTCTATGGACCGCCTTTGGTCGTGTCCTGCGCTGGCCATTCCATGCCCTGCCCTGCCCTGACTCAGCCCTGGCCTTGGCATTGCCCTTGGTCCTGCCATATTCTTGCCCTGTCCCTATCCTGGCCTTGGCCCTGACCCTTACCTTGCTCTGGCCCTGTCCTTGCCCTTACGCAGCCCCTGGCCTGTCATGGACCTGCCCCTGGACCTGTCCTGGCCCTGGCCCTGCCCTGCTTCAGACTTTGCCCTGGTTCACCCCTGGCCTTGACCGTGAAATGCCTGACCCTACCCTGGCCTTGCACTGCCCTGGCCCTTGCCCTGACTCTGGTCCTGTCACTGGAGAAGCCCCCGCCCTGTTGCTCTTCTTCCATGGCCCAGACACTGCCTTGGCCCTGCCCTGACACTGTCCTGGACCCTGGCTGTGCCAAGAACCTGCACTGTTGTTGCCCTTGTTTTGCTCCTGTCCCGAACCTGCGTCCTGCCCAGGGCCACGGCCATGGCCCTGTCCCTGCCCTGGCTGTTCCCTGGCCCTGCTCAGGTCTTGGCACTGTCCTGGCCCTGGCCTGCCTTGGCCCTATGCTTTCCTGGCCCTGCCTTGCCTGCCCTGGTCCTGCCTTGGCCGTACTCTAGCTTTGACCCTGCGCTGGCCCTACCTTGGCCTTCACCCTAGCCTTGCCTGGGCGCTGTGCTGGACCTGGCCATAGCACAGACCTGGTTGTGGCCCTGGCCCTGCCATGGCCCTGTCCCAGACCCTAGCCCTGCCAGGTACCTGTCCTGGCCCTGCTTTGGGCCTGGCTTTGTCCTTGGTTCTTAGATGACCCTGGCCCTGCCCTGCCCCTGCCCTTCCCCTGGCACTGGCCTTGGACATGTCCGTGGTCCTAACCCCGGCCCTGCCCTGAGCTGTCACTGTCTTGGCCCTGCCTTGGCCCTGGCCCTGGCCCTGGCCCTGGCCCTGGCCCTGGCCCTGCCACAGCCATAGACCTGCCCTGGTTGGTCATGCCCTGCCTTTACCCAGTGCTACCCTGGGCCTGCTCCACCCTGCCCTGGCTCTGCCCTGCTTTTGGCCCCGCCCTGACCCCGCCTTGGCCCTCACACTGGCCCTAGAGCAAACCTGGTCCTTGCTCTGGCCTTGGCCCA